>NC_060192.1:25772809-25937809 GCF_021184085.1 Oncorhynchus gorbuscha
ATGAAAGAGGGAGGGAGAGAGGGAGGGAGAGAGAGAGAGAAAGAGAGAGAGAGAGAAGGAGGGTGTCATGTCCATAGGCATCCATAATGTAGTCAATTGGTTGAAGCTAATCTTTTACCATTGACTGCTATTTATTGTCATAAACATCATGTGTTGTGATGCTTATCTTTTTGCAAAAACATCACAGGATGACGTTTTCCAAGGGGGAGGCTGAGCCCACCCTGTGAGCCAAACAGAGTCTTAGGTGTTCTGAGGTCCACCCTAATCAGTGGACTGCAACAGATGTCCAACCTCTTGTTAACCTCGAAAACACCCTGTTCCAGCTTTGACTGACCGCCATGTTGGTGAATCTATCATCCACATTCATCCTCCAAAACGGCTCTGTCCTGTTCCAATACTCTCAAACTGCACTCTTCCCTCCTTCAGCACTTCCTCTTTCGAACGGTATGCCGATGTTTACAATGTGAAGTTTGTATTTTATTATTTTCAAAGGAAAGTCGGTCATTGTGGTTAGAATGAATGAGATGTTATGGTGTGCATGTTTTCAATTTGTGTCTTTCTTTTTTGTCATTTCCTTCTGAAAACAGCAGACGCAAATTTACTCAAGTACACACACGTAAATAAATAAATATAGGTCTATGTGGGGGGGGAATACTATAGATATGGGAATGATTAACCATATTTGACATGTCTTCGTGTTAGAGAGAAAGAGAGCCATCGAGAGAGAGCGAGCGAGAGAGGTCACATCTCCTTTCAGGCACAGACAAAGTCATCTCTCTCCTTTGACCATCCTCGCAACAGCAGAGTCAGTCTCACTTGCTTTCCTTCAGCACCCCTTCCACCCTATTCTCCCGCTCTACATCCCTGAAACCCTTACCAGCTAGCGTCAGCGACAATGGCCAGTGCAGCGAGATGAAGAGGGTAAATACATCACGTTTCATTGCAATTTCGGTTTATGTCATCGAAAAATGACGGGGGCTGAGAACTTCGAGGAAAATAATCTAGGGACTGAAGACGGTTAAATGAGTAATCACAAATTCTTATCACCTAACGCACAAGTTGATCAGAGCGGTCCAGCTGTCTTGGCATAACCTATTTAATTTATTTCCATTATGACTGCACATTTACTGTAGGCTATGTCGCAGCGGGAGGATATTTGAAAAGGGCAGAGGGAGGTAGGTTGCTAAGAGAGAGATAGAGAGACTTGGCAGCACATTATTATAATGATGGTGAGTGACTGATCCACACTTGACGCTGGCGACTTAATTTGGAACTCAAGCAAGGGCGATGTTGTCGTTTCGTCTGCTTCTGGAGGGCATCGGGACGAACCTGCAAATTGCCTGAACAACGCTATGAGAGGCGCACAAAAGAAAGCCTGGGAGAAAAAGACGACTGGTGTAAAGGCGGTAAGGTGAATGTTGATCGTTTTGCCAGGGGAGGATTGTCAGTAGCCTAGCTATTGCACTTATTCCATTGTGCATCAGTTTGGGTGAGGCTTGCTTATAGACTGTCTTGACAAGTCAAAGCTACCAGTGGTGTCTGTCTTGATAAAGTAGGCTAGGCTACTAAATACACAAATGCAGTACATGTGGTGAGCCTCTTGCACATTTGGCATATTAACAAAAAAATCAAGCGATTTTTTTGAAACGTATGCTTTTTCCATATGACTAACTTAAGCACTAAGGCCCGAGGGGGTGTGGAATATAGCCAATATACCATGGCTAAGGTTACAAATTCACGCACACTTGAATAGCCCATAGAACGTTTAAATTACATTTAATTTCGCCTATACAGGCGGTAATGGCCGCAGGAACAAGTTGGGATAGTGGAGAGCGGTTACTTCCCGTGTAGGTTACCTGTGCGTGACAAATTCTCCTTGTGTGTTTATGTTTGCGCGCGTTTTTTTAATTTATTAATGCGGCATTATAGCGGGGAACACAGTCAACCAGGGTGCTGTAGCCCATGGTAACGATGAAGTTGGTTGTGTCAGTGGAACACATTTTCTGTGAAACTGTTGTATTCTTTTAGGCATACTCCCGTCTATGACAGGCCCTATGGGGGTACCAGTAAAGGTTGAAAGGCTCGACGACCTGGCACATAGCGCCTTTAGAATATCCCACTTACAAGTGTTCAGGCCAGCAACAGCCCAAATATACATATTTACATTTCTTGACTAAACCAACTAACTGAAATATCAATGTCTAATGATGATAAATACCATTGGAATATAAATCATAGGGCTATCCCTTGGATTCTGCAGGCTCACTTGTGGTTTAAAGATTGCAGCCCATATATACACAACATGACCAAAAGTATGTGGACACCTGCTCGTCGAACATCTCATTCCAAAATCATGGGCATTAATATGGATTAGTCCCCACTTTACAGCCTCCACTCTTCTGGGAAGGCTTTCCACTAGATGTTGGAACATTGCTGCAGGGACTTGCTTCCATTCAGCCACAAGAGCATAAGTGAGGTCGGGCTGATTAGGACTGTTGGGTGATTAGGACTGGCTCGCAGTCGAGGTTCCAATTCATCCCAAAGGGGTTTGATGGTGTTGAGGTCAGGGCTCTGTGCAGGCCAGTGAAGTTCTTACACACTGATCTCGACAAACCATTTCTGTATGGACCTCGCTTTGTGCACGGAGGCATTGTCATGCTGAAACAGGAAAAGGCTTTCCCCAAACTGTTGCCACAAAGTTGGAAGCACAGAATATGTCTAGAATGTCATTGTATGCTGTAGGATTTATCTTCACTGGAACTAAGGGGCTCGAACCATGAAAAACAGCCCCAGACCATTATTCCTACTCCGCCAAACTTTACAGTGGGCACTATACATTGGTGCAGGAAGCGTTCTCCTGGCATCCGCCAAACCAAGATTCTTCCATTGGATTGCCAGATGGTTAAGCGTGATTCATCACTACAGTGAACGCGCTTCCACTGCTCCAGAGCCCAATGGCAGTGAGCTTTACACCACTCCAGACGACGCTTGGCATTGATCATGATGATCTTAGGTTTGTGTGCGGCTGCTCAGCCATGGAAACCCATTTCATGAAGCTCCCGACGAACAGTTCTTGTGCTGACGTTGCTTCCAGAGGTAGCTCTTCAGTAAGGTAATTCTACGGCAAATGTTTATCTCTGGAGATTGCATGGCAGTGTGCTGGTTTTATAGACCTGTTGGTAACTGTGTGGCTGAAATAGCCAAATCTCATTTGAAGGGGTGTCCAAATACGTTTGTATATAAAGTGTATTTCAGCCTCGCAGCAAATATCCTCTGCTCAGTGTCAGTCCTACTTAGAGTGTAGACCTTATAGGGTTGGCAGGTAGCCTAATAGTTAGCGTGTTGGGATTGCTAGATTGAATCCCAGAGCTGACAAAGTAAAAAATCTGTCTTTCTGCCCCTGAACAAGGCAGTTAACCCACTGTTGCTAGGTTGTCATTCTAAAAATTTGTTCTTAACTTACTTGCCCAGTTAAATAAAGGTTAAATATAAATTAGGGTGGTAAATTTCCCAGTTTTCCAGAAATACCAGTTGGACGATCCCTGGATTAGGGATGGATTAAACTGAAAATCCGGGAATCCGCCACCGGGATTTCCGGGATTTTTGGGAAAATTACCAGACTTTTGCAACCCTAGTCCCACCCCTTTACTCAACCTTAGTCCCACCCCTTTACTCAACCATAGTCCCTCCCCTTTACTCAAGCCTAGTTCCACCCCTTTACTCAATTCTAGTCCCACCCCTTTACTCAAACCTAGTCCCACCCCTTTACTCAACTCTAGTCTCACCCCTTTACTCAAACCTAGTCCCACCCCTTTACTCAACTCTAGTCCCACCCCTTTACTCAACTCTAGTCCCACCCCTTTACTCAACCCTAGTCCCACCCCTTTACTCAATCCTAGTCCCACCCCTTTACTCAACTCTAGTCCCACCCCTTTACTCAAACCTAGTCCCACCCCTTTACTCAACCCTAGTCCCACCCCTTTACTCAACTCTAGCCCCACCCCTTTACTCTACCCTAGTCTCACCCCTTTACTCAACCCTAGTCTCACCCCTTTACTCAACCCTAGTCCCACCCCTTTACTCAACCCTAGTCCCACCCCTTTTCTCAACTCTAGTCCCACCCCTTTACTCAACCCTAGTCTCACCCCTTTACTCAACCCTAATCTCACCCCATTACTCAAACCTAGTCCCACCCCTTTACTCAACTCTAGTCTCACCCCTTTACTCTACCCTAGTCTCACCCCTTTACTCAACCCTAGTCTCACCCCTTTACTCAACCCTAGTCCCACCCCTTTACTCAACCCTAGTCCCACCCTTTTCTCAACTCTAGTCCCACCCCTTTACTCAACCCTAGTCTCACCCCATTACTCAACCCTAATCCCACCCCATTACTCAACCCTAGTCCCACCCATTTACTCAACCCTAGTCTCACCCCTTTACTCAACCCTAATCTCACCCCATTACTCAAACCTAGTCCCACCCCTTTACTCAACTCTAGTCTCACCGTTTACTCAAACCTAGTCTCACCCCATTACTCAACCCTAGTCTCACCCCATTACTCAACTCTAGTCTCACCCCATTACTCAACCCTAGTCTCACCCCTTTACTCAACCCTAGTCTCACCCCTTTACTCAACCCTAGTCTCACCCCTTTACTCAACCCTAGTCTCACCCGTTTACTCAACGACGTGTGTTATTTCATACAGCAACACATCGGGGAGATTGACTGACACTGGCCCCAACAGGTTTAGCTTTGGAAAACAAGGATACATACAGGCCATCGAGGAACTCATTCTTTGTGAGATTGCTTTTCCTTGACATTTTTACGTGGTGAGAGTTTAGGTTCTTCTTAAGGTTTTCCATCACAACAAAGCAGCTCTTAATGCCTGTAGGTGTATTAGTTGCAGTGTCATGATTTTTCTAGTCTTTTCGAGGCTCAGTTCCCCCCTGAGCCCCTTCTCTCTACTGGACCCCATCAGCCTTCCTTCTCCATTTCTCTCTTTCTCATTTTCTCCATGTCCTTCCCTCTCTCCTCTCTCTCCCTTTACCTCTGTCTGTTCCTCCATAGATGGGCATTTGCATCATTTATGGCTGTTGGAGGATGGTATTAAAATCAGAGAGAAATTCCCCAGGTATTGACAATGGCGTTAAGTACAGCACCTCATCCATTGAGTGGCAGAACAGCAGGCACCATTATGAGCCATCAATCACACTCCTTCCTTCCTTCGCTAAATGGACTATACTAGAATGGGGCTGGAGGCACGCAGGAATGAATCGCTTTGGGAATGGGTCTTGATTTTTCATGCAAATGTACCTTTCTTAACTCTCCGACTCAGAATATAAATTCCTCCCATTTTAGCTGTGTTATTATGGCTGAGTTTTCCTGGTGTCATTTGGGTCTTTTAGAGAATCCTGGGTTTTTCTATTTATACAAAGAGTGGAACCACATTTATTCTCGGAACGTTTGTCCTTTTTACTCAGTGAAGACATCTGAATATGGGCATTTTAACGGAGAGAGGTGAACACCTAGTTCTCCATGCAAACACAGTGATGCAAATGTGTGCATAATGAATAATAGCATATTATTATTATCTTTAAATGTCACTGAGTCCCTCTGCATACATAAACGTAGTCATCAGTTGAATCATCATCTGCATTTACCAGTACTATGATATGCTAATTACATTACTACTCAATGTTCAGTATTGTTACTCTGGGACCGCTATTGAATGACCTTCGTTGTGATACCGGATGCCATTGCCCTGGGTATAAAGATCAGTGGTTTCTGGGATTTATCTTCAGTTTAGGGTTTGGTGCCATAACAGGTACCAGCTCTCTGTTCATATGATTTGTCCTTATATTTTATTTGGCCCCTGAAGTTGTGTAGCTTACTCTAATTAAACCTAGAGACATATCTGAAATGGCAGTGTCCATGCATAATCATTCCTTACCCCGGCCTTATATTAGCATTAGCAGTAATAGGCAGTTGCAACTTTCTGTCAAACCATTCTCCCCCTTCCTCTCTCTTCCTCTCATAACCTCTTCCCTATTTTTCCTCTCTCTTCCTCTCATAACCTCTTCCCTATTTTTCCTCTGTCTGTCTGTCTGTCTGTCTGTCTGTCTGTCTGTCTGTCTGTCTGTCTGTCTGTCTGTCTGTCTGTCTGTCTGTCTGTCTGTCTGTCTGTCTGTCTGTCTGTCTGTCTGTCTGTCTGTCTGTCTGTCTGTCTGTCTGTCTGTCTGTCCGTCCGTCCGTCCGTCCGTCCGTCCGTCCGTCCGTCCGTCCGTCCGTCCGTCCGTCCGTCCGTCCGTCCGTCCGTCCGTCCGTCCGTCCGTCCGTCCGTCTGTCTGTCTGTCCGTCTGTCCCTCTATCCCTCTCTTCTGTTCTCCTCCCTACTCGTCTCTCACTCAGTGACAGCTGGCAGCCAGTAGGGCACAGTGGACATGCCAGCACAAGTGCAGACATTTGCCAACTCCCAGAGACATACACATAGAACATAACTAATTCATACACAGCTCTCTATCGCTCACTCACTCTCCCTTTTTCACACACTCAAACTGTACACACTTAATGGAGCATACAAATTAAATCAAATGGTATTTGTCACATGCGCCGAATACAACAGGTGTAGTAGACCTTACAGTGAAATGCTTATTTACAAGCCTTAACCAACAATGTAGTTTTAAGAATATTTTTTTTCAAACTAATAAAAAATACGAATAAGAAATAAAAGTAACAAATAAATGAAAGAGCAGCAGTAAAATAACAATAGCGAGGCTATATACAGGGGGTACCGGTACAGAGTCAATGTGCGGGGGCACCGGTTAGTCGAGGTAATTGAGGTAATATGTACATGTAGGTAGAGTTATTAAAGTGGCTATGTATAGATAATAACAGAGAGTAGTAGCAGTGTAAAAGAGGGGGTGCAATGCAAATAGTCTGGGTAGCCATGTGACGAGATGTTCAGGAGTCGCATGGCTTGGGGGTAGAAGCTGTTTAGAAGCCTCTTGGACCTAGACTTGGCACTCTGGTACCGCTTGCCATGTGGTAGCAGAGAGAACAGTATATGACTAGGGTGGCTGGAGTCTTTGATCATTTTTAGGGCCTTCCTCTGACACCGCCTGGTATAGAGGTCCTGGATGGCAGGAAGCTTGGCCCCAGTGATGTACCGGGCCGTATGCACTACCCTCTGTAGTGTCTTGCGGTCGGAGGCCAAGCAGTTACCATACCAGGCAGTGATGCAACTAGTCAGGATGCTCTCGATGGTGCAGCTGTAGAACCTTTTGAGGATCTGAAGACCCATGCCAAATATTTTCAGTCTGCTGAGGGGAAATATGTTTTGTTGTGCCCTCTTCACGACTGTCTTGGTGTGCTTGGACCATGTTAGTTTGTTGGTGATGTGGACACCAAGGAACTTGAAGCTCTCAACCTGCTCCACTGCAGCGCTGTCGATGAGAATGGGGGCATGCTTGGTCCTCCTTTTCCTGTAGTCCACAATCATCTCCTTTGTCTTGATCATGTTGAGGGAGAGGTTGTTTTCCTGGCACCACACGGCCAGGTCTTTGACCTCCTCTCTATAGGCTGTCTCGTTGTTGTCGGTGATCAGGCCTACCACTGTTGTGTCATCTGCTAACTTAATGATGGTGTTGGAGTCGTGCCTGGTCATGCAGTCATGTGTGAATCGGGAGTACAGGAGGGGACTGAGCACGTACCCCTGAGTTACCTACCCTTACCACCTGGAGGCGGCCCGTCAGGAAGTCCAGGATCCAGTTGCAGAGGGAGGTGATTAGTCCCAGGGTCCTTAGCTTAGTGATGAGCTTTGAGGGCACTATGGTGTTGAACGCTGAGCTGTAGTCAATGAATAGCATTCTCACATAGGTGTTCCTTTTGTCCAGGTGGGAAAGGGCAGTGTGGAGTGCAATAGAGATTGCATCATCTGTGGATCTGTTAGGGCGGTATGCAAATTGGAGTGGGTCTAGGGTTTCTGGGATAATGGTGTTGATGTGAGCCATGACCAGCCTTTCAAAGCACTTCATGGCTACAGATGTGAGAACTACGGGTCGGTCGTCATTTAGGAAGGTTACCTTAGTGTTTTTGGGCACAGGGACTATGGTGATATTACAGACTCAGACAGGGAGAGGTTGAAAATGTCAGTGAAGACTCTTGTCAGTTGGTCAGTGCACGCTTGGAGTACACGTCCTGGTAATCCGTCTGGCCCTGCTGCTTTGTGAATGTTGACCTGTTTAAAGGTCTCACTCACATCGGCTGCGGAGAGCGTGATCACACAGTCGTCCGGAACAGCTGATGCTCTCATGCATGTTTCAGTGTTACTTAGCGGTAATTTAGCTCATCTGGTAGGCTTGTGTCACTGGGCAGCTCTCAGCTGTGCTTCCCTTTGTAGTCTGTAATAGTTTGCAAGCCCTGCCACATCCGACGAGCGTCGGAGCCAGTGTAGTACGATTCGATCTTAGTCTTATTTTGACGCTTTGCCTGTTTGATGGTTCGTCGGAGGGCATAGCTGGATTTCTTACAAGTGACTGTATTACGTACATGCAGGCTTGTATGCAGTCAAGAGTTCACAATAAATACACTGCACCCTATTGAGAAACTGGATTATAGTAACTGGATTCAGAACTCTATTATTGATCAATTAGACTCAGTGTATGAAGACCACACTGGCTGAGCTGAGTGTCTGCTTCCTCAAAAGCCCCGACATTAGAGAGTACAGTCGATTTGAATCCCTGCTCTCCTGGTCTAGCCCTTTAGTGCATTGACCCCATTAATTCAACCATTTACACAAGGAACACATGCTCAGATCACTTTAGCATGCCACAGACCATTCTGTACAGCATGTAGCAACTCGGGTCCTTAAAGTTGAACAGTGAAGCTCCTTTTACCTCATTCCTTAGATTTATTGGAGCACCGCCATACTAGTTCATTGGTCTAGGAAAGTCACATGAGACTTTTGAAGAATGCATAATTACTGGTTATTAAGGGTAGGATTAAAAACAGAACATGCAGTTGGTTGTTTATTTTTAATTGGTGTGTCACACTTACAGCTGGTTTTAAGAGGACTTTCGGAAGATGTATAGTTGTTGCTAATGAAAATGGGCGTTTTGTTGTTTTCTGTACATTACAATGACCTAGCCATCACTATTGCTGCAGAGGTGAGAATATATTTCCATAATTAGCTTCAATGCATATCAGCAGTGCATGTTGGCCTGAAGTGGAAATTCTGCATTTTGACTCTGAAACCCTCAAGTGTTTTGAAACTTGCATACAGATAAGAATAAATTCTGTATAATGGCGTACTATTTTAGATGCTCCCGAGTGACGACAAAAAGTAAGAGGAAGCCGTTTAGGCAATAAGGCCCGAGGGGGTGTGGTATATGGCCAATATACCACGGCTAAGGGCTGAGCGCTTGGATACAGCCCTTAGCCGTGGTATATTGGCCATCTATCACAACCCCCACGAAGTGCCTTATTGCTTTATTATAAAATGGTTACCAACGTAATTAGAGCAGTAAAAATAAATGTTTTTCCATACCCGGGGTATACCACGGCAGTCAGCCAATCAGCATTCAGGTCTTGAACCACCCAGTTTATATATATTGATATAACACAGCAACATAATAGACATTTGCTCACCTGTTGCTCACACAAAACCAAGAAGCAAAGCTCAATAAGATGGTTTGTAATAGATTTGTAAACATGTGTAACAAACAGCTCGTCTACAGAATGATTTAACGATTTAACAGTAAAAGAGGAACTGAATGTTCAGTTATTTGGACCAGCTAGAATCATTTCAGGCAGAATTTCCTCAAGCCCCATAATTTATCTGAAGTGATCAACACCTGGAGTAAAGTACTTCAAATCAAACTGAGCTCGCTGCCATAAAGCATACATGAATACAGTTGCAAGTTTCATCGATTAAACTTGCAGACAACTCTGGAAAGTATTGATAAGGAATGTTCTCCACAGACTGTCTGGTTCTGATAATTATATTTCATCAACTCTTCATGGCAAGGTTTTAATATCACAATTCTGACAGACTGTTGATTCAGATTCCCAGAGATATGTTCAGCCCTCTTCCACAAATGGGACCTGACATTTGGGTTGGTTTGATGTTAGTGAGGGGGCTGGAGGCTTAACAACAGTATTAAAAACGTGGATTTGATCTCTCTGGGCTTTCTGGAGGGCTGGGTTACAGACCTCTCCACCAGATTATGAAAGTACAGATGCCAGCCATTGCAAACACATGAGATTATGGCTACACAAATGTAGAGTGGCAGCAGACAAGATTATAGTACAAGATTAGGCCATGCATGCGCCCACACATAAATGGATATGCATGCCCTCACACTGTCTCTCGCTCTCTTGCTCTCTCTCCTCCCACCCCCATCTCTCTTTCCCACACAAACATTAATACATTGTTACAGTTGTGCTCAGAAACATACCCACGTGAGTTCCCACTCGTAAAATGCACACACATGTAAACACATGAACTCAATAGCTGTGTGTAATCCGGGATTATTACAGTACAGAGAGGCAGTGCTTCTCAGACACTTCATATTAAAGCCACCACACAATGCAGCAGCAGATTAGAGGGAGGCAGGAATAGAAATAAAAAGAAGTACAGGACAGGATCAAGATGAACATGGAGGGATGAAAGAGGAGAGACAGTGATGAAGACAAAGAGGGAGGAGGACTTGTTGTGAGATAGATGGATACAGAGACATAGAGAGAGAGAGAGAGAGAGAGAGAGAGAGAGAGAGAGAGAGAGAGAGAGAGAGAGAGAGAGAGAGAGAGAGAGAGAGAGAGAGAGAGAGAAAGATAGAGAGTGAGAGAGAGAGCAATACAGAGAGAGTGAGAGGGAGAGAGAGAGAGAGAGAGAGAGAGAGAGAGAGAGAGAGAGAGAGAGAGAGAGAGAGAAAAACAGGATTTACCAGGGCTCTATGGGGATGTGAGACAGTTTGCATGCCTTCCAGTTGCCCTATCAGATGGATATCATTGTGACCGCAGTTTTTATCATCAACACTAATTAATGACAGGCGAGCTGGCATGTTTGAGCTAATTTGGCTTGGCATTCAGATGTTGTGAGTTGCATTTCACGGATTTCTCCCCTGAGGCTTACAGTACCTCTACTCCTCTAGTACCTCTATTCCTCTAGTACCTCTACTCCTCTAGTACCTCTACTCCTCTAGTACCTCTACTCTAGTACCTCTCCCTCTAGTACCTCTACTCTAGTACCTCTACTCCTCTAGTACCTCTACCTCTAGTACCTCCTCTAGTACCTCTATTCCTCTAGTACCTCTACTCCTCCAGTACCTCTACTCCTCTAGTACCTCTACTCCTCCAGTACCTCTACTCCTCTAGTACCTCTATTCCTCTAGTACCTCTACTCCTCCAGTACCTCTACTCCTCTAGTACCTCTACTCCTCCAGTACCTCTACTCCTCCTCTAGTACCTCTAGTACCTCTACTCCTCTAGTACCTCTACTCCTCCTAGTACCTCTACTCCTCTAGTACCTCTCCTCTAGTACCTCTACTCTAGTACCTCTATTCCTCTAGTACCTCTCCTCTACCTCTCCTCCAGTACCTCTATTCCTCTAGTACCTCTACTCCTCTAGTACCTCTACTCCTCTAGTACCTCTAGTACCTCTACTCCTCCTATTCCTCTAGTACCTCTATTCCTCTAGTATTCCTCTAGTACCTCTACTCCTCTAGTACCTCTATTCCTCTAGTACCTCTACTCCTCTAGTACCTCTATTCCTCTAGTACCTCTAGTACCTCCTCCTAGTACCTCTATTCCTCTAGTACCTCTATTCCTCTAGTACCTCTATTCCTCTAGTACCTCTCTATTCCTCTAGTACCTCTATTCCTCCAGTAGTACCTCTATTCCTCTAGTACCTCTATTCCTCTAGTACCTCTATTCCTCTAGTACCTCTACTCCTCTAGTACCTCTATTCCTCTAGTACCTCTATTCCTCTAGTACCTCTATTCCTCTAGTACCTCTACTCCTCTAGTACCTCTACTCCTCTAGTACCTCTACTCCTCCAGTACCTCTATTCCTCTAGTACCTCTACTCCTCCAGTACCTCTATTCCTCTAGTACCTCTACTCCTCTAGTACCTCTATTCCTCTAGTACCTCTACTCCTCTAGTACCTCTATTCCTCTAGTACCTCTATTCCTCTAGTACCTCTACTCCTCTAGTACCTCTCTAGTACCTCCCTCCAGTACCTCTACTCCTCTAGTACCTCTACTCCTCTAGTACCTCTACTCCTCCAGTACCTCTATTCCTCTAGTACCTCTACTCCTCCAGTACCTCTACTCCTCTAGTACCTCTACTCCTCTAGTACCTCTAGTACCTCTACTCCTCCAGTACCTCTATTCCTCTAGTACCTCTATTCCTCTAGTACTAGTACCTCTACTCCTCTAGTACCTCTATTCCTCTAGTACCTCTCTAGTACCTCTACTCCTCTAGTACCTATTCCTCTAGTACTCTATTCCTCTAGTACCTCTACTCCTCTAGTACCTCTATTCCTCTAGTACCTCTAGTACCTCTACTCCTCCAGTACCTCTACCTCCTCTATTCCTCTAGTACCTCTACTCCTCTAGTACCTCTACTCCTCTCCTCCAGTACCTCTCCTCTAGTACCTCTATTCCTCTAGTACCTCTATTCCTCTAGTACCTCTACTCCTCTAGTACCTCTATTCCTCCAGTACCTCTACTCCTCTAGTACCTCTACTCCTCTAGTACCTCTACTCCTCTAGTACCTCTATTCCTCTAGTACCTCTATTCCTCTAGTACCTCTACTCCTCTAGTACCTCTATCCTCTAGTACCTCTATTCCTCTAGTACCTCTACTCCTCCAGTACCTCTACTCCTCTAGTACCTCTACTCCTCTAGTACCTCTACTCCTCTAGTACCTCTATTCCTCTAGTACCTCTATTCCTCTAGTACCTCTATTCCTCTCCTCCTCTAGTACCTATTCCTCTACTCTATTCTCTAGTACCTCTATTCCTCTAGTACCTCTCTACTCCTCCTCTAGTACCTCTATTCCTCTAGTACCTCTACTCCTCTAGTACTCCTCCAGTACCTCTACTCCTCCTACTCCTCTAGTACCTCTATTCCTCCTCTAGTACCTCTATTCCTCTAGTACCTCTAGTACTCCTCTATTCCTCAGTACCTCTATTCCTCTAGTACCTCTCCTCTAGTACTCTATTCCTCTAGTACCTCTATTCTAGTACCTCTATTCCTCTAGTACCTCTACTCCTCTAGTACCTCTACTCCTCTAGTACCTCTAGTACCTCTACTCCTCTAGTACCTCTACTCCTCCAGTACCTCTAGTACCTCTACTCCTCTAGTACCTCTACTCCTCTAGTACCCTCTAGTACCTCTACCTCTAGTACCTCTACTCCTCCAGTAGTACCTCTACTCTAGTACTCCCTCTACTCCTCCAGTACCTCTATTCCTCTAGTACCTCTATTCCTCTAGTACCTCTACTCCTCTAGTACCTCTACTCCTCTAGTACCTCTAGTACTCCTCTAGTACCTCTACTCCTCTAGTACCTCTATTCCTCTAGTACCTCTACTCCTCTAGTACCTCTACCTCCTCCTCTAGTACCTCTACTCCTCCAGTACCTCTACTCTAGTACCTCTAGTACCTCTACTCCTCTAGTACCTCTACTCCTCTAGTACCTCTACTCCTAGTACCTCTACTCCTCTAGTACCTCTACTCCTCTAGTACCTCTATTCCTCTACCTCCCCTCTAGTACCTCTACCCTCTAGTACCTCTAGTACCTCTACTCTATTCTCTAGTACCCTCTAGTACTCCTCTAGTACCTCTACTCCTCTAGTACCTCTATTCCTCTAGTACCTCTATTCCTCTAGTACCTCTATTCCTCTAGTACCTCTACTCCTCTAGTACCTCTATTCCTCTAGTACCTCTACTCCTCTAGTACCTCTATTCCTCTAGTACCTCTACTCCTCTAGTACCTCTACTCCTCTAGTACCTCTATTCCTCTAGTACCTCTATTCCTCTAGTACCTCTATTCCTCTAGTACCTCTATTCCTCCTCTACCTCTACTCTCTAGTACCTCTATTCCTCTAGTACCTCTACTCCTCTAGTACCTCTATTCCTCCCTCTACTCCTCTAGTACCTCTATTCCTCTAGTACCTCTACTCCTCTAGTACCTCTATTCCTCTAGTACCTCTACTCCTCTAGTACCTCTACTCCTCCAGTACCTCTATCCTCTAGTACCTCTATTCCTCTAGTACCTCTATTCCTCTAGTACCTCTATTCCTCCAGTACCTCTATTCCTCTAGTACTACCTCTATTCCTCTAGTACCTCTATTCCTCTAGTACCTCCTCTAGTACCTCTACTCCTCCAGTACCTCTATTCCTCTAGTACCTCTACTCCTCTAGTACCTCTATTCCTCCAGTACCTCTATTCCTCCAGTATCTGTACTCCTCCAGTACCTCTATTCCTCTAGTACCTCTATTCCTCCAGTACCTCTACTCCTCCAGTACCTCTACTCCTCCAGTACCTCTATTCCTCCAGTACCTCTACTCCTCCAGTACCTCTATTCCTCTAGTACCTCTATTCCTCTAGTACCTCTTCTCCTCTAGTACCTCTATTCCTCTAGTACCTCTATTCCTCTAGTACCTCTATTCCTCCAGTACCTCTACTCCTCTAGTACCTCTATTCCTCCAGTACCTCTACTCCTCCAGTACCTCTATTCCTCCAGTACCTCTACTCCTCCAGTACCTCTATTCATCCAGTACCTCTATTCCTCTAGTACCTCTACTCCTCCGGTACCTCTATTCCTCCAGTACATCTACTCCTCCAGTACCTCTACTCCTCCAGTACCTCTATTCCTCTAGTACCTCTATTCCTCCAGTACCTCTACTCCTCCAGTACCTCTACTCGTCCAGTACCTCTACTCCTCCAGTACCTCTATTCCTCCAGTACCTCTACTCCTCCAGTACGTCTACTCCTCCAGTACCTCTACTCCTCCAGTACCTCTACTCCTCCAGTACGTCTACTCCTTCAGTACCTCTATAGGTTCTTAGGTTAAAAACCTAGATCAAATGCTGATGTTTATAACACTTACAGATCAACACTCAAAGGTTGTGTTCATAAAACTATTATATTTACTGTCTTTTGGGGGGGGGGGTTCTAAGGAAATTGTAGATAATAGTTATTTATGCTTGGTTATAAAGAAAAGAAGAATGCATTCAACCAATCACAAAGTAAATTTTCCTGTACTCATAAATAAGGTGAGCAGTATAGAGTAATGGTTTCTTGGAATCCATCAGTTACCCTATATAGCTGGTTATTTCCCAGCCGTTTTCCAGAGAGACCCATTCTGAGCCACAGTTTGAGGATATGGCAGTAGACTGAATGTAGACTAGAGAGCTATTCCGAGGTAACTGAGCCCACAGCCTGTCCAGATGTTTTCCCCCTGAGACATCTGTGTGGATTACCTCAAATTACGCCCTTCATCTGAACCCTAAATAAATTATACACACAATTGTGTTTTACTTGCCATATGGGGATATATTCTCTACCAACCAACCAATCAATCATTCCTTCAATTCAACCCCTCGATCAATCACGTTTTAGTGGATGATGTGTGTTAAGCTGTAGACGAGCCGTCACAGGAAGCTTAACATAATGAGATAAAGCAGAGGACCGCACCTAATTGGATTACATTAGCAGATCGCATTCACAACAATAAAGACAGGCCTGAATTAAATAAGTCCCATTCAAACACAGTTTGTTGTGAAGATGAGACTGGATCAGGTGCAGGTGGATGGCCTTCCGGAAAGCAGCGCTGAGAGGCGTATGTGTGTGTGTGTGACGAGTAGAAACAGGTCCATGTCCACACAGACCTCCTGCACCTTGGACAGCTTTATTCCTCTCTCCTTCCCATCCATCCCAAGTTCCCTCCTGCCATTGAGAAATCATCTCTGTGCTTCAGACTCTCTGGTCATCGTTTATGCTTCAGACTCTCTCGTCTTGTTTGTGAAATGGAGTACAATGATCTGTTGTGCAGAAAATGTGGCAGAGTTCAAATGGAGTTCATTGGTACTGTTGTGTCTTCTGGATGCTTTGTTTTTGCTCTCTGTCCTGTATAGCCGGAGTGAAATGTGGACGAGACTTGGGATGAAATGTCCCACCACTAATGATTTATTTCTCAGTCTGGTGTGTATCCATACTGGAGGTCTTCACGGAACCACCTGTACCCGAGACCCGATCTGGGACCCGAGCGAGTCCGGATCCACAATTGTAAATAATGTCACGGGTTTGGGTCGGATCCGATATGGTTTTAACTGACTTGTCTGAAAGGCCCGAAACAGATCCGAATGCGACTACTGCAGCAGAGACAGAGAGACACATTTCATAATTTATGCTGCTGCTCTTGCTTTTCGAGAGAGTGAAGCGTGTCGCGGGTAGCTTGTTGTTGGCCAATCATGAGTCATCAAAGCGGCAATAGGCTACAGTCATAGAGCCTAGCTCCGTGTGTGGCAAAAGTTAGGAGATATCTAATCAGGGTTGGGGCGTAATGGATTACATGTAAGGGATTACAAAAAAACGGTAACTGTAATCCATTACGTTACCAGCAAAAATATTGTAATCAGATTACAGATACTTTTGAAAAACTAGATGATTACTTCGAGGATTACTTTTAAATTCAGAAAGGATGTTTGCGAAAAATGACATTCAAATCAACATTGAAAAAGTCAGAGACCACTATGATGACACACCAATTTTTTTTGATAGATCGCGAGAAAAGTGCAGGTATAGGCTTTTGTAGGCTACAGTCCAAGCCATGTCTGAGACTGCTGTCGGCATCCAAAGATGATTCAACTTCAATATATGCTTGGAGGTAAGGATGACAGCAGTGGTGTATTTTACAGCGATACGGATATCACTAATGATTGATATCTACATGGTGCTGCTCTCTCATTTAGCTATTTGCGCCTTACGGATTGTGGTTGTTGAGGATGGCTGCTCACAAATCTAAATGTGTATTTGAACCCAATAATGGTTGAATTCAAGAAGCTTAAGATGCCTGTCAATCATTGTTTTTTATGAGCACAGCATTTATTTTTCAACTTGAATCATTGAGCCCAATCGGTCCTCCATGACAACAAAATCATAAACAACAGAGGTCTCCCGGTCACGGCTGGCTGCGACACAGCCCGGGATCGAACCCTGGTCTGTAGTGACGCCTCAAGCACTGCGATGCAATACCACAGACCGCTGCGCCACTCTGGAGACCCCGAATGCTGCATTTCTGTTAATACTCTAATACAAAGGTTCCAGTGTGTAGTCAGGTTCAGGTGAATACTAATGTCACACAGAGAGACACGTTGGTAAAAACCAAAGTGGATCACCAGAATACCTATGAGAATGTATTGTACAGGCCTGTCACTGTGCAGCTCGTCTTGCTGGGGTGGGAGGGGTTGGTGTCACTATAGCAGATGTCTATTCTCAATGTTACAGAAATAATACGGAGTGCCACCTGAATTCTTGATATACAATTCTCCAAAGTGTCAGACAGCTAACAGGCTTCAGTAGAGGACTCATAGTCAGCCATATGAGTGTGAACTTGTTCCAGCATACACGCTGTCTGGAGATATTAGAGAAATACTAGCTTAGCAAACATACGAAGTTGTCTCAACATTGAAGTGAAGTCATTGCCTTTGTGGCGGTGTTATTAAGGGAGTGGGTTTATGACTAGCAGCTTTTCAAGAACGAAAGGAAGAGCTGCGCTCACTTTCAATTGTAAAATCTGCAATATAGCTAATGGAATATTGCCTTGTAGTCAGTGTGGGAAAGGACCCACAAGACGAAAGTTGACACAGAGAGAGACAGGGGAGAGGGGGGGGGGGTGTTAGAGTGGAGTGGGGGGTTGTTGGAGTAGACCGCAGAGAGAAAAGGAATTGAAAGAGAAAAATAGGAGACTAAAGGGAGCGAAACAAGAGACAGATGGAGAGTGACAAAAAGTCAATCAAGTGGGCATGTGGAGACTGAGATGTAGAAACATTAGGGATGTTCTACGTCAGAGGGAGAGAATCAGGACCTCGAGAATTAAACGGGGACTCTGCCCAATGTCCCCCTATTCTCTCTTTGCTGCCGTCTCCTTCTATTTGTCTCTCTTTGCTGCCTCTTTCTGTCCCTCATTCTCTTTCTCTGTTAGTGTATTGTACAGTATGGTGGCTCAAGTAGCCCAAAGCCTATGGGATGTGTCAACATGCAAACCCATTAAATCATTAGAGCCCATTTATTATTAACTCAGAATAACACACAGCTGAGGATGCAACCTTTTAAATGTAAGTCACAGACAGTGCCGCTCACTCAGCTCTCCTCCCACTCTACCTTGCTGCACCATCAATCCAAGCCGATATGTCATTTTTCACACCCTCCAAAATATGGAATTGACCAAAAACAGTGTCTGTATTGATCAAATAACCTGTGAACACAGGCGGCAACTATGGTTTCGTGGATGACACCCTGTCACCCTCCTGAGGGGTCGAAAGTTGTCATTTAAAGGTGTCATCCAAATATGAGTCACAGATGAGATTAGCCTGTGTTCTCTGCACGCCCTCCCTCCCTCCCTCCCTCCCTCCCTCCCCCTCCCTCCCTCCCCCTCCCTCCCTCCCTCCCTCCCTCCCTCCCTCCCTCCCTCCCTCCCTCCCCCTCCCTCCCTCCTCCCTCCCTCCCTCCCTCCCCTAGTGCCTCCCTCCCTCCCTCCCTCCCTCCCCCCCTAGTGCCTGCCTCCCTCCCTCCCCTAGTGCCTGCCTCCCTCCCTCCCTCCCCCCCTAGTGCCTGCCTGCCTCCCCCCTAGTGCCTCCCCCTCCCTCCCTCCCCTAGTGCCTGCCTGCCTCCCTCCCTCCCTCCCCTAGTGCCTGCCTCCCAGCTTCTCTCCCTTCTCTCTGCTCTCTCTCTCCCTCCTTCTCCCCTTACCTCCCTTCTCAAGTGCCACCCTCCCAGCTATTCTCCCTCTTGCTCCATCCCTTCCCCGTCTCTGTCTCCCCCTCCAAATCTTTTCTCTGTGTGTTGACCCTGTCCCCTCCCTCGCTCCACGTGTGTGTGACTTCAGCATTAGAGGAGGGAGGTAGAGAGGAAGCAGAGATGTATAGAGAGGGGATAGAGCTGAGAGGAGGGAGAGATAGGGAGACAGAGAAGAGGGCGAGAGAGAGCAGAGAGGAGAGAGAGAGAGAGCATAGAGGAGGGAGAGAGAGCAGAGAGGAGGGCGAGAGAGTGAGTAGAGAGGAGGGCGAGAGAGAGAGAGCAGAGAGGAGGGAGAGAGGGAGCAGAGAGGAGGGCGAGAGAGAGCAGAGAGGAGGGCGAGAGAGTGAGCAGAGAGGAGGGCGAGAGAGAGCAGAGAGGAGGGCGAGAGAGCGAGCAGAGAGGAGGGCGAGAGAGAGAGAGCAGAGAGGAGGGAGAGAGCAGTGAGGTGTCTAGCACTTAAATTGCCTGTTTATTTCCAGTCATCGCATCAATTACACTGTGTGTGTGTGTGTGTGTGTGTGTGTGTGTGTGTTTGTGCGTGCGTGTGTGTTGAAGGGGGTGCCAGTGTGTGGCATCCCTGAGATCGGCAGCAGAATCTCTCCTCTCAGGGGAGAAGGGGCGTGTCTGTGCTGTGTGACAGGCTGCAGTGATTAGTAGAGCTCAGCGGACGGCATTTATCCAACTCAGCCGAGGGCATGAACAATTTTTGCCTGCAACTCTGCAATTTGTCTCCCACTACACATCATATAGGGACAAATGGGGTTTGTCTATTCATATGTATTCTTATAGGGTTACATGTAGGACTGGTGATGATATTTTTCTCATGTACTTAGCTACATATATTTGTACGTAAGAACATGTTGATAGTTTATGGTAGCGACTGTAGTATTATTACAGTGTTACTACACAGGTATAAGAGCCAGTAAATGCAAAGGGAATGGTGGATCTTCTGACTTACCTCTGGTGACAGAAGGAGATGACAGGAGCTGAACCCATCGTCTGAGAAGGAAGGTGCATTAGGGATTCTTAATGAATACTGCTTAATTACTTTGCTGAGTGCAATCATTCAGCACATTGGCAAGTGATGATGCCTGTTATTAGGGGGTGAAAAAGCAGCTGATATGCTAAAGGCCCAGTGCAGTCAAAACATATTTTCCTGTGTTTTCTATACACACTATGAGGTTGGAATAATGAGGATAATTCACTTTTAGTGTGAGAGCTGTTTCAAAAGACTGCATGAAATTTCAGCCTGTTTTGGTGGGAGGGATTTTTGACCGTGCTGGTGACATCATCAGCCGGTAAATTAGTTAATAGACCAAGAAAGAGAGTTCCAAACCTTTGCCAATAACGGCTATTTTTCAGTTTCCCCACTCAGACCCCTCCCAAACAGTCTTAGCAAAATTCTTGTTTGAGAAATGTCTCTTTGTAAAGAAGCTAGGATTTGACCGCATTGTGTTTGAACCCTGTCTTGAAAACGTCAAAACAAGCAGTGCTTTTCATCAACTAGTGAATAGCCAATCATAGACAGAAACAGCTCTGTCCTGTAAGATAGAGGAAACATGCTCATTAGATTAGAATAACTTGTCCTCGTGCCAACTTGATTGTTTATTGATCACAAGCTTGGAGCAAAGCAATCACACGCTGATTCTTTTAGTAGGGGGATGGTCTCTTCAACCACAAATCTTACTGGTTGGCTTACCTCTGTGTCACAGGAGGTTGGTGGCACCTTAATTGGGGAGGACGGGTTTGTGGTAATGACTGGAGCGGAATAGGTGGAATGGTATCAAATACATCAATCATGGTTTCCAGGTGGTTGATACCATTCCATTCGCTCCATTCCAGCCATTATTATGAGCCGTCCTCCCCTCAGCAGCCTCCACTGCTCTCTGTGTACAGTATATTAGCTCGTGGTACATGGATCGTGTGTGTGTGCGTGTGTGTGTGTGACAGGTTTATTGACCTGTCTTTGTCCCCCAGGGATGCACACACAGCTCTTTTATGACCAGTGAAATAATGAATCATCTGATAATGAACCTGAGACTGTTAATTAGAGCTCCATCACAAGGAGGAACGTTTAAACAGCTCCCCTCTATCACCCCCTCCGTTTCTCTCCTCTTCTATCAATCTCTCCATTCTCACATCCTTTAGAACATGGCCTGTCTTTCCTTCTTGACCCTCAAAACCCACACCCTCATCATTCCTTGTCCCTCTATTTTCACTCCCTCTTTCTCCTCTCTTCCTCCTCCTCTATCCTCCCTCATGTCTTTACATGAGTCTCACTGGCTACTCCACTTGGCTCAGTTCGCACCAATATCTGTGTTTCCGACAAAGACTGCTCTCCTGCCACTATCTTATCACTTAATATTTCTCCCACCTCTTTCGCTCCTCACATCTCTCCCGCAACCACTCTCTCCTTCCCCCCTCTCTTCTCTCCTCTACCTGAATTAGGCACGTCAAAGATCATCCAGTTGAACGTTTAGAGAGGCGACTGATCGGAGAGGGGAATAGAGGATGGAACCGTCTGAAGGGCTGAAAATGGTACCGGGGCTGTAGACAGAGCAGGGGGATGGAAATATCATTTTATGGAGAGAAATCCACAGATGAGGAGAAAGGGAGTCAGCAATAATGATTCTGAATGAGTTTAGAGAGAGGTGGAAAGGGCGGGAGACAGAGAGAATGAGAGAGGGTAAAATGAGATGTACTGCATATGTACTGCATATGGGTCTCTTAATTAACTGTGTTAAAAGCTTTCTTATTAGGACTGATGCTCTACAGTGGAGGGAGGAAGAGAAAACACTCTCCTTCAGCTGCACATTCAGCCCAGCCTCACAGACACAGAGAAAAGGGGAGAGACAGGGAATCAGAAGGAAATGTTGTCTTTAGCAGGAAAGAAGAAAAGTCTGAGGCCATCTTTTAATGACAGTTCATCTAACTTAGTTTATCACTTTACTCTGTATTTATCCTTTATTAAATCCCCCACTCCACCCCCCTCTCTCTCTTCTCTCTTCTTCCCTCCCCACTCCCCCTCTCTCTTCCTCCCTCTCTCTCTCTCTCTTCCTCCCTCCTTCCCCCTCTCTCTTTCCTCCCTCACTCCATCTCTCTCTCTCTCCCCCACTTCACTCCCCCTCTGTCTCTTCCTCCCCCATCCCTCTCTGTCTCCTCCCCCACTCCACTCCCCCCCCTCTCTCTTCCTCTCCCACCCCCCTCTCTCTCTCTCTCTCTCTCTCTCTCTCTCTCTCTCTCTCTCTCTCTCTCTCTTCCTCCCTCCCCCCTCTCTCTCTCTTCCTCCCTCCTTATCTCTCTCTTCCCACCCTCCATCCCTCTCCCCCTCTCCCCCTCTCCCTCTCCCTCTCCCTCTCTCTCCCTCTCCCTCTCCCTCTCCCTCCCCTCTCCCTCTCCCTCTCCCTCTCCCTCTCCCTCTCCCTCTCCCTCTCCCTCTCCCTCTCTCTCTCCCTCTCCCTCTCTCGTACTCCACTGCCAGTGAATAGATGTAATGTGTAACACAGTGTTAAAAGTCCAGTCACATCGCAGCGTGTCTGTGTGTGAGAGTATTGTCTGTGTGTGAGAGTATTGTCTGTGTGTCCAATAATTTCAGGTTACTGCGCCTCCTCTGTCTCCAGTCATTGATTCATATTAAATCAGAGTGACTAATAAACGGACACACACACACACACACAAAATCGACGCACACTGTATTGTATTGTCAATTTATGTACTCGACACATAAAGGATTTTACTCTTCTGTAATACCCCTTGGGAATAATATAGGCAGGAAGGAGAGAGTGGAAGAGAAAGACAGACAGAAGGGAAGAGAGGGCTGTGATGCTTCAATTAAGCAATAAGGCCCGAGGGGGTGTGGTATATAGCCAACATACCACGGCTAAGGGCTGTTCTTAGGCACAACGCAACATGGTATATTGGCCATATACCACAAACCCCTGAGGTGCCTTACTGCTATTATAAACGTAATTAGAGCAGTAAAAATAAATGTTTTGTCATACCTGTATACCCCGAATGTCAGCCAATCAGCATTCGGGGCTGGAACTACCCAGTTTATAATGGAATTTTAATAATAGAATAAGCTATTAAACACTGAGTAATAAAACCGGCACATCTTCACATTTTACTGCTGACAGTTGACGACTAGCTGTCTCTGGGTGGCTGTTCTGCATACAGTACCCACACATCATCCACACATCACCCACACATCATCCACACATCACCCACACATCATCCACACATCACCCACACATCACCCACACATCATCCACACATCATCCACACATCACCCACACATCATCCACACATCACCCACACATCACCCACACATCATCCACACATCACCCACACATCATCCACATCCTTCAAACCATATAGAGAGAGTTGGGCCAATGAGGTTTCTGTCTGAATGTTTCGAGAGAGCCCCTTTCTCCTCCATCACGGTTGCGAAGTGATAATTGACACTTCTGCGTTGTGCTGTTTATTTCCGGTAGTTTCCAAAACCTATGTTGATGTCCAGTGAAAGCGGATATGCAATTTGTTGACACAACCACACAGTACAGACTTGGATACACATTCTCCCGATGCCAATTAATGAATAATCTGTTCAATTCGCTGCTCTGTTTTGTTTGTTTACAGCGGCTCCTTTACGATGATTTATTTGTACACGAGACGACTGATAGTGGCCGCTGTGTTGAAATCTTCCTCAGCATTGTACAAAATATTTTGGAAGCAATAGAAATGCATTTATTATTCTACTTTCATTTTTGGTCACATTTACTATAGAACAGATATCTTAATGCCTACTTTGAAATTATATTATGTTAGCTAAACATTTTTAAAAAACAGATGAAAAAATATAGAACAACATTTCCCTTAAACTGTATATTTTTGTGTTTTAAATTATATGTGAGCTAAACATAAAAAAACAGAGGAAAATATATAGAACAACATTTCCCTGAAAGTCTCATTTTTTGAGATTACTAATGTTACTGTCCCTACTACAAACTGTAACATGTCATTTTGTGCTTGAAACATTTAATTGAAGTACTGTATAATTCAATTCATTCCTATGGAGGACTGCTCCTACTAGGGTGGGCCAATATGGCCGATCGGTGGCTTCAAAGCCTCAATGGCCAATACATAGCATCAGCAATCCAGGGTTTATATACATCGTTGGTCCTTTCATAGGGAACTGTCAGAGGTGCTTTCATATTGTTACATTACAAACATTTTGATAATAGAGGCTCTAACATGGCAGCCATTCTAACACCTGGCTGATCTCTCTACACTCTTAGAAAAAAGGGTTCTGAAAGGGTTCTTCGGCTGCCCCATAGGAGAAGCCTTTTGGGTTCCTGGTAGAACCCTGTGTGGAAAGAGTTCTACCTGGAACCCAAAAGAGTTCTACATGGAACCAAAAAGGGTTCTTCAACGGATTCTCGTGTTGGGACAGCTAATGAATCCTTTGAGGTTCTAGATATACAGTATATGACTCTGGACTGACTAATTCAGACAATCACAACATTATCACATTCACATGAATTCACAATCACATACTGTACACAAGATGCAGAAGCCCCACATATAAAACATATGTAAGCATTCACAGCATCTCCATCACACATTTAGAGCACATATACTCAACAAATACCAAAGCAATCTTCCACAAAATCACATTGATAATCCCCCTTCACACACAGCCGGACATGTTAAAGATTGTGTTTGAGCAGCGTTGGGTTCTCCTCAGAATTGACCAGTGCCCCTTCCCTGTCCCTGGTTGACCTCAGTCTCCAATTAGGTGAACCATTGCTCAAGCTGACAGCAATTCCTGCCTCCAACTTATTCTCCAATGAGTTCATGACCCCCTCCTCTCTTCCCTGTCATCTCCCTTTCCCTTTCCTGCTCCCTCTCTCTCCCTCTCTCTCTCACTCCATCTCTCACTCCCTCTCTCTCTCCCTCTCTCTCCATCTGTCACTTCCTCTCTCTCTCCCTCTGTCACTCCATCTCTCACTCCCTCTCTCTCTCCCTCTCTCTCCATCTGTCACTCCCTCTCTCTCCCTCTGTCACTCCCTCTCTCTCGCTCTCTCTCTCTCCCTCTGTCACTCCCTCTCTCTCTCCCTCTGTCACTCCCTCTGTCACTCCTTCTCTCTCTCTCACGCCACCTCCTTCTCCCTTCCATCCCTCACTAAATGATCAATTGAGAGTCAGAGATGAGGCGGTGGTGTGTGCAGAATAGTTCAACTGCTAGAGCAAGGATCACACACACTCTTGAGTCGTGCACTCTTGAGTCACACACACACACACACACACACACACACACACACACACACACACACACACACACACACACACACACACACACACACACACACACACACACACACACACACACACACACACACACACACACACACACACACACACACACACACACACACACACACACACACACACACACACACACACACACACACAGCTGTAGCCCTACATAAATGCAGTTTTATTCACACACAAATATGTGAATGTTGTTCAAGTTTCTTTCATGCTTCCCTTAGAAAGGGTGTTATCTCAGGTGTTTCTCACACATCATTGCAGTCCAATGTGAGACATGGGTCTGCATTCTGAATACATTTAAATGATAATTCTCCAATGTGCTCATCGTTTCCCGCTTGACATGACCCATTACCCATAGGAGCGTTGGCTAAATGCTGTTCACCGTATTAAAAGGTGCATAAAGGGCATTTACGTGCATTTACTTCTGCTAAATCTCGGAATGATAAAGGACCAAACCTATGTGAAAAGATTTAAATAGTTCTTGCATCAAGACTGTTTCTGCTCTCACACCAATAGCTTCCTCCAGAGCTCCGTGTGGTGTTATTACTGAGTGTTATAACCGACACCTGGAAGGGTTCACACTGTAAGTACAACCAATGATCAATGAATGGAGGGATAGATGGTCAAATGATTCTCTAGCATTTATTCCGATTAATGCAGTATCTTATTGCGCTTTTCACCATTCATTAATCACCGTAACACGTCATTTTGTCACAATACAAATTCTAACCTGTGACCCCTTCTCAAGTTCTAGCAGCATTTTGACCATGATTGGATGACATTGTCTGTCTTCATTCTAAATGTATGATGTATTTATAGTATATTCATTTTTATTTTATTTTTGATCATTATTTTGTATTTTTGCCTATGTAGAGCTTTGAGATAAGACTGTAATGAAAGGCGCCATATAAATTAAATGTATTTTTATTTTATACTAGGATTGTACTTTATTATTGGTACAGCGCTCACATATGCCTGTGTCTGTTTCCTTCACAGACTGTCAGAGACTGACGCTTCCGCATAGTACCAAACCACAGGTGTGACTGGAGAGAGATTTCAGCCACTCTGATCAGCACAGAGAGGGAGCTGTCTCTACTGATGTCAGAACAAGACGAGGCTGAAGATCTCACGTCTTTGAAGTAGACTGAGGATCATGTCTGGTGATTGGGCCTCAGTTTGTTTTTAGAATATCAAGTCCACTGGTTGACACGGCCAGGGTTTAATGCTCCCAATGCTGTTAATTCAAGAACACATTTCTGTCTTCGTAGAAGATTAAAGTACTTGGTGGGATTCATTTTTGGTAAAGGAACTGAGGTATAGAATGGGGCAACAGGATCTTACCCGAGGCTAAACCCTGATATAGCAACCCACTTCTTCTCTTTTTAGATCAGTCAAAAATAAATATAAGTCTCCTAAATATATTCCAGCCCCTTCCGCCCAGCTTTGAGAGGGAAATGGACAAGATGATGTGGACTCAGCTGAGAATGTGGAGTCTCAGTTCCGATCTGGATATGGCTTTGAGATCAGACATTCCGGGAATCAACGCGAGGGCTCTTCTGGGATAGAGTATACCCTGGTACTCACACAGCCAGCAGCATTTACTCAGTGATTTTTTAAATGGGAAAATTCAAGCCCACACCAAGGCCTAAGGCAAGTGTACAGTAGGGCTGCCTGCAAGTGTGGCGGTCTGAATCCTTGAGGTGAACTGTTCTTTTCATCCACTGCACCAAGACCCACACGCTCCAGGACCCACACGCTCCAGAACCCATACGCTCAGAACCCACACGCTCCAGAACCCACACACTCCAGAACCCACACGCTCCAGAACCCACACGCTCCAGGACCCACACGCTCCAGAACCCACACGCTGCAGGACCCACACGCTCCAGGACCCACACACTCCAGAACCCAAAAGCTCCAGGACCCACACACTCCAGAGCCCACACGCTCCAGAACCCACACACTCCAGAACCCACACGCTCCAGAACCCACATGCTCCAGGACCCACACACTCCAGAACCCACACGCTCCTGGACCCACACACTCCAGAACCCACACGCTCCAGGACCCACACGCCGCAGGACCCACACGCTACAGGACCTACACTTTCCATGAGCCACACACTCCAGAACCCACACGCTCCAGGACCCACACGCTCCAGGACCCACACACTCCAGAACCCACACGCTCCAGGACCCACACACTGCAGGACCCACACGCTCCAGGACCCACACGCTCCAGGACCCACACACTCCAGAACCCACACACTCCAGAACCCACACGCTCCAGAACCCACACGCTCCAGGACCCACACGCTCCAGGACCCACACGCTCCAGGACCCACACGCTCCAGGACCCACACACTCCAGAACCCACACGCTCCAGGACCCACACGCTGCAGGACCTATACTTTCCAGGAGCCACACACTCCAGAACCCACACGCTCCAGGACCCACACGTTCCAGGACCTACACTTTCCAGGACCCACACGCTGCAGGACACACACGCTCCAGAACCCACACGCTCCAGGACCCACACGCTCCAGGACCTACACTTTCCAGGACCCACACGCTGCAGGACCCACAAACTCCAGGACCCACACGCTTCAGGACCTACACTTTCCAGGACCCACACTCTGCAGGACCCACACGCTCCAGGACCCACACGCTCCAGGACCTACACTTTCCAGGAGCCACACACTGCAGGACCCACACGCTCCAGAGGAGACAGACTCACAGCTCCAGAGGAGACAGACTCACAACTCCAGAGGAGACAGACTCACAACTCCAGAGGAGACAGACTCACAACTCCAGAGGAGACAGACTCACAAGTCCAGAGGAGACAGACTCACAACTCCAGAGGAGACAGACTCACAACTCCAGAGGAGACAGACTCACAACTCCAGAGGAGACAGACTCACAGCTCCAGAGGAGACAGACTCACAGCTTCAGAGGAGACAGACTCACAACTCCAGAGGAGACAGACTCACAGCTTCAGATCTGTATCTTTTACAACACAAGGTTTGTTTTTATTCACATGTATACACATTTATATAGAAAATCTTCCTGTAGTCGGCTAACAGAAGGATGAATTGTGTTGTGATTTCCTCACTGGTGCGATAACAATTAGTATACAGGACTGTACGAGATTCTGAAGGTTATTATCCAGCGTTTGTTTACTGGGAGGGTTTGTCATAGGGAGGGTTTCCATGTTCTTACTCTTTTAGGTTTTCATCAGCTGAAGGAGAAAGAGATAGTGTTAGAAGGGATTAAAGAATCACTGCTGTAGACCAAAGAGAGAGAGAATGAGAAAAAGTGAGAGAGAAAAAGAGAGCGAGGAAGAGAGGAGCGAGTAGTGCACTGCTCACAGACCAAAAGATGCAGAGAAATATGCAGAGAGAGGAAGAGAGACAGATGACATGGACGAATCAAAGGAAGAGGGGAAAGAGAGACTTACTAAGAAGACTAAGAGAGAAGGAAAGATTATGAAATGTTTTGAAATAAATAAATACATGTAAGTGTAGGGAGAGGATGGAGGGGGAAGAGAGAGAGGTTGTGAAACAGGGAAGCAACAGAGGGAGTGGAAGAGCTTGTATGTGTGTGTGTGGGAGAGAGAGAGAGAGAGAGATAGAAGGGGGAAGAGAGAGAGAGGAAGAGAGAGAGAGAGAGAGAGAGAGAGAGAGAGAGAGAGAGAGGGGAAGAGAGAGAGAGAGGAAGAGAGAGAGAGAGAGAGAGAGAGAGAGAGAGAGAGAGGAGAGAGAGAGAGAGAGAGAGAGAGAGAGAGAGAGAGAGAGAGAGAGAGAGAGAGAGAGAGAGAGAGAGAGAGAGAGAGAGAGAGAGAGAGAGAGAGAGAGAGAGAGAGAGAAGGGGAAGAGAGAGAGAGAGGAAGAGAGAGAGAGAGAGGGAGAGAGAGAGAGAGAAGGGGGAAGAGAGATAAAGAGAGAGAGAGGGAGAGAGAGAGAGAAGGGGGAAGAGAGAGAGAGAGAGAGAGAGAGAGAGAGAGAGAGAGAGAGAGAAGAGAGAGAGGAAGAGAGAGAGAGAGAGAGAGGGAGAGAGAGAGAGAGAGAGAGAGAGAGAGAGAGAGAGAGAGAGAGAGAGAGAGAGAGAGAGAGAGGAGAGAGAGAGAGAGAGAGATTGTGAAACGGGGACGCAACAGAGGGAGTAGAAGGGCTTGTGTATGTGTGTGTGTGGGAGAGGGAGTGAGAGAGAGAGAGAGAGAGAGAGAGAGAGAGAGAGAGAGAGAGAGAGAGAGAGAGAGAGAGAGAGAGAGAGAGAGAGAGAGAGAGAGAGAGAGAGAGAGAGGGAGAGAGAGAGAGAGAGAGAGATTGTGAAACAGGGACGCAACAGAGGGAGTAGAAGGGCTTGTGTATGTGTGTGTGTGGGAGAGGAGAGAGAGAGAGAGAGAGAGAGAGAGAGAGAGAGAGAGAGAGAGAGAGAGAGAGAGAGAGAGAGAAGAGAGAGAGAGAGAGGAGAGAGAGAGAGAGAGGAGGAGAGAGAGAGAGAGAGAGAGAGAGAGAGAGAGAGAGAGAGAGAGAGAGAGAGAGAGAGAGAGAGAGAGAGAGATTGTGAAACAGGGACGCAACAGAGGGAGTAGAAGGGCTTGTGTATGTGTGTGTGTGGGAGAGGGAGTGAGAGAGAGAGAGAGAGAGAGAGAGAGAGAGAGAGAGAGAGAGAGAGAGAGAGAGAGAGAGAGAGAGAGAGAGAGAGAGAGAGAGAGAGAGAGGGAATAAATTGTGACTCAATCAGCTGCCTCATTGTTCATGCAGGACAAGTGCAGGAGAGGAGAGGAGAGTGTGACAAGGAAGGGAGGCCGAGAGGCAGGAAGAGAAAAAAGAGAGAGGGCGTCTTCAATTTGAAGTGATACACAAAGCTAACTCATTATATTGCACGCTAGAATATTGGCCTGAATACAAATTCAGTCCTCCCCACACTTACATAAACAAAGGCAAATATAAACGTGTATGCAGGTGGAGAGGTCATTTCCTGTGCTATTTGTATTAATTTGTTTGCTTATTAGGATCCGCATTAGCTTTTGCAGAAGCAGCAGCTACTCTTCCTAAGGTCCACAAAAAACACAAAACATGACAAGCAACAAACCACTGATAGACAAGGACAGTCACACACATGTAAAATACAACAATACACAAACAATAACAGCAATAAAAAGAAAAGCCTATTGTATCTCTAAACTGTGATACCAGCCAGGGTATGTGACGATGTACACATAATTCCAACAGAGAGAGGAGGGAGGGAGCGTGAGCAGGAGGAGTGGGTGGCTTATGGTCTCAACAGATGATACAGGCTGGCTCTGGCTCTGCCTCGCCTCGCGTCTGCATGTCCATTTCAACTTCACTCCCAACCACCACCATGCTCTAACTGAGAAGCAAGAACAGAGTGACAGTAGCAAAAAACGATTCCAAGTACACTAATCCATTTAAAATATATACAGTGCCTTGCGAAAGCATTCGGCCCCCTTGAACTTTGCGACTTTACTTTCAGTGCAGCAAACTCTCTCCAGAAGTTCAGTGGGGATCTCTGAATGATCCAATGTTGACCTAAATGACTAATGATGATAAATACAATCCACCTGTGTGTAATCAAGTCTCCGTATAAATGCACCTGCACTGTGATAGTCTCAGAGGTCCGTTAAAAGCGCAGAGAGCATCATGAAGAACAAGGAACACACCAGGCAGGTCCGAGATACTGTTGTGAAGAAGTTTAAAGCCGGATATGGATACAAAAAGATTTCCCAAGCTTTAAACATCCCAAGGAGCACTGTGCAAGCGATAATATTGAAATGGAAGGTGTCATGCAGGTGAAAGAGGACCCAAAAGCGACTTAACAGAAACAGAGTTTATTTAAGTCCAAACAGGGAATAACAAAAATCCTCTAGTCTGTAGAGGGGAATAACTGGAGAAGCGGCCACAGACTGCAGGTCGCTTCGGGTAGGCGCAGGCCGTAGTTGACAGAGACACCTGCTCACACGCAGCATCTGATGAAGGCAAAAAACACGACAGGACAGGGCGATACACAATCACAGCAAAAACACGACAGGACAGGGCGAAACGCAATCACAGCATGGTGAATACTAAACAAGGAACCGACGGGACAGGAACGGAACACAAAGGAATAAATAGGGACTCTAATCAGGGGAAAGGATCGGGAACAGGTGTGGGAAGACTAAATGATGATTAGGGGAATAGGAACAGCTGGGAGCAGGAACGGAACGATAGAGAGAAGAGAGAGCGAGAGAGTGAGAGAGGGAGGGGGAGAGAGAGGGATAGAAGGAGGGAAAGAACCAAATAAGACCAGCAGAGGGAAACGAATAGAATGGGGAGCACAGGGACAAGACATGATAATAAATGACAAACATGACAGTACCCCCCACTCACCGAGCGCCTCCTGGCGCACTCGAGGAGGAATCCTGGCGGCAACGGAGGAAATCATCGATGAGTGAACGGTCCAGCACGTCCCGAGACGGAACCCAACTCCTCTCCTCAGGACCGTAACCCTCCCAATCCACTAAGTATTGGTGACCCCGTCCCCGAACGCATGTCCATGATCTTATGTACCTTGTAAATAGGTGCGCTCTCGACAAGGACGGGAGGGGGGAGGGAAGACGAACGGGGGTGCGAAGAAAGGGCTTAACACAGGAGACATGGAAGACAGGATGGACGCGACGAAGATGTCGCGGAAGAAGCAGTCGCACAGCGACAGGATTGACGACCTGGGAGACACGGAACGGACCAATGAACCGCGGAGTCAACTTACGAGAAGCTGTCGTAAGAGGAAGGTTGCGAGTGGAAAGCCACACTCTCTGGCCGCAACAATACCTTGGACTCTTAATCCTGCGTTTATTGGCGGCTCTCACCGTCTGTGCCCTGTAACGGCAAAGTGCAGACCTCACCCTCCTCCAGGTGCGCTCACAACGTTGGACAAACGCTTGAGCGGAGGGAACGCTGGACTCGGCAAGCTGGGATGAGAACAGAGGAGGCTGGTAACCCAGACTACTCTGAAACGGAGATAACCCGGTAGCAGACGAAGGAAGCGAATTGTGAGCGTATTCTGCCCAGGGGAGCTGTTCTGCCCAAGACGCAGGGTTTCTGAAAGAAAGGCTGCGTAGTATGCGACCAATCGTCTGATTGGCCCTCTCTGCTTGACCGTTAGACTGGGGATGAAACCCGGAAGAGAGACTGACGGACGCACCAATCAAACGACAGAACTCCCTCCAAAACTGTGACGTGAATTGCGGGCCTCTGTCTGAAACGGCGTCTAACGGGAGGCCATGAATTCTGAATACATTCTCAATAATGATTTGTGCCGTCTCCTTAGCGGAAGGAAGTTTAGCGAGGGAATGAAATGTGCCGCCTTAGAGAACCTATCGACAACCGTCAGAATCACAGTCTTCCCCGCAGACAAAGGCAGACCGGTAATGAAGTCTAAGGCAATGTGAGACCATGGTCGAGAAGGAATGGGAGCGGTCTGAGACGACCGGCAGGAGGAGAGTTACCCGACTTAGTCTGCGCGCAGTCCGAACAAGCAGCCACGAAACGGCGCGTGTCACGCTCCTGAGTCGGCCACCAAAAGCGCTGGCGAATAGACGCAAGAATGCCTCGAACACCGGGATGACCAGCTAACTTGGCAGAGTGAGCCCACTGAAGAACAGCCAGACGAGTGGAAACAGGAACGAAAAGGAGGTTACTAGGACAAGCGCGCGCGACGCAGTGTGCGTGAGTGCTTGCTTAACCTGTCTTTCAATTCCCCAGACTGTTAACCCGACAACACGCCCATAAGGAAGAATCCCCTCGGGATCAGTAGAAGCCACAGAAGAACTAAACAGACGGGATAAGGCATCAGGCTTGGTGTTCTTGCTACCCGGACGGTAAGAAATCACAAACTCGAAACGAGCGAAAAACAACGCCCAACGAGCTTGACGGGCATTAAGTCGTTTGGCAGAACGGATGTACTCAAGGTTCTTATGGTCTGTCCAAACGACAAAAGGAACGGTCGCCCCCTCCAACCACTGTCGCCATTCGCCTAGGGCTAAGCGGATGGCGAGCAGTTCACGGTTACCCACATCATAGTTGCGCTCAGATGGCGACAGGCGATGAGAAAAATAAGCGCAAGGATGAACCTTATCGTCAGACTGGAAGCGCTGGGATAGAATGGCTCCCACGCCTACCTCTGAAGCGTCAACCTCGACAATGAATTGTCTAGTGACGTCAGGAGTAACGAGGATAGGAGCGGACGTAAAACGTTCTTTTAGAAGATCAAAAGCTCCTGGGCGGAACCGGACCACTTAAAACACGTCTTGACAGAAGTAAGAGCTGTGAGAGGGGCAGCAACTTGACCGAAATTACGAATGAAACGCCGATAGAAATTAGCGAAACCTAAAAAGCGCTGCAACTCGACACGTGACCTTGGAACGGGCCAATCACTGACAGCTTGGACCTTAGCGGAATCCATCTGAATGCCTTCAGCGGAAATAACGGAACCGAGAAAAGTAACGGAGGAGACATGAAAAGAGCACTTCTCAGCCTTTACGTAGAGACAATTCTCTAAAAGGCGCTGTAGAACACGTCGAACGTGCTGAACATGAATCTCGAGTGACGGAGAAAAAATCAGGATATCGTCAAGATAGACAAAAACAAAAATGTTCAGCATGTCTCTCAGAACATCATTAACTAATGCCTGAAAAACAGCTGGCGCATTGGCGAGACCGAACGGCAGAACCCGGTACTCAAAATGCCCTAACGGAGTGTTAAACGCCGTTTTCCACTCGTCCCCCTCTCTGATGCGCACGAGATGGTAAGCGTTACGAAGGTCCAACTTAGTAAAGCACCTGGCTCCCTGCAGAATCTCGAAGGCTGATGACATAAGGGGAAGCGGATAACGATTCTTAACCGTTATGTCATTCAGCCCTCGATAATCCACGCAGGGCGCAGAGTACCGTCCTTCTTCTTAACAAAAAAGAACCCCGCCCCGGCCGGAGAAGAAGAAGGCACTATGGTACCGGCGTCAAGAGACACAGACAAATAATCCTCGAGAGCCTTACGTTCGGGAGCCGACAGAGAGTATAGTCTACCTCGAGGAGGAGTGGTCCCCGGAAGGAGATCAATACTACAATCATACGACCGGTGAGGAGGAAGGGAGTTGGCTCGGGACCGACTGAAGACCGTGCGCAGATCATGATATTCCTCCGGCACTCCTGTCAAATCGCCAGGTTCCTCCTGAGAAGTAGGGACAGAAGAAACGGGAGGGATGGCAGACATTAAACACTTCACATGACAAGAAACGTTCCAGGATAGGATAGAATTACTAGACCAATTAATAGAAGGATTATGACATACTAGCCAGGGATGACCCAAAACAACAGGTGTAAACGGTGAACGGAAAATCAAAAAGAAATAGTCTCACTGTGGTTACCAGATACTGTGAGGGTTAAAGGTAGTGTCTCAAATCTGATACTGGGAAGATGACTACCATCTAAGGCGAACATGGGCGTAGGCTTCTCTAACTCTCTGAAAGGAATGTCATGTTTCCGAACCCATGCTTCGTCCATGAAACAACCCTCAGCCCCAGAGTCTATCAAGGCACTACATGTAGCACCCGAACCGGTCCAGCGTAGGTGGACCGACAAAGTAGTACAGGACTTTGATGGAGAGACTTGAGTAGTTGCGCTCACCTGTAGCCCTCCGCTTACAGATGAGCTCTGGCTTTTACTGGACATGAATTAACAAAATGTCCAGCAACTCCGCAATAGAGGCACAGGCGGTTGGTGATCCTCCGTTCCCTCTCCTTATTCGAGATGCGAATCCCTCCCAGCTGCATGGGCTCAGTCTCAAAGCCAGAGGAGGGAGATGGTTGCGATGCGGAGCAGGGAAACACCGTTGATGCGAGCTCTCTTCCACGAGCCCGGTGACGAAGATCTACCCGTCGTTCTATGCGGATGGCGAGAGCAATCAAAGAGTCCACATCTGAAGGAACCTCCCGGGAGAGAATCTCATCCTTAACCACTGCGTGGAGTCCCTCCAGAAAACGAGCGAGCAGCGCCGGCTCGTTCCACTCACTAGAGGCAGCAAGAGTGCGAAACTCAATAGAATAATCCGTTATGGACCGTTCACCTTGGCATAAGGAAGCCAGGACCCTAGAAGCCTCCCCACCAAAAACTGAACGGTCAAAAACCCGAATCATCTCCTCTTTAAAGTTCTGGAACTTGTTAGAGCAATCAGCCCTTGCCTCCCAGATAGCTGTGCCCCATTCTCGAGCCCGGCCAGTAAGGAGTGAAATGACGTAAGCAACCCGAGCTCTCTCTCTAGAGTATGTGTTGGGTTGGAGAGAGAACACAATCTCACACTGCGTGAGAAAGGAGCGGCACTCAGTGGGCTGCCCGGAGTAGCAAGGTGGGTTATTAACCCTAGGTTCTGGAGGCTCGGCAGGCCAGGAAGTAACAGGTGGCACGAGACGTAGACTCTGGAACTGTCCAGAGAGGTCGGAAACCTGAGCGGCCAGGTTCTCCACGGCATGGCGAGCAGCAGACAATTCCTGCTCGTGTCTGCCGAGCATGGCTCCTGGATCTCGACGGCAGTGTAACGAGCGTCTGAAGTCGCTGGGTCCATTCCTTGGTCGGTTCCTTCTGTCATGCAGGTGAAAGAGGACCCAAAAGCGACTTAACAGAAACAGAGTTTATTTAAGTCCAAACAGGGAATAACAAAAATCCTCTAGTCTGTAGAGGGAATAACTGGAGAAGCGGCCACAGACTGCAGGTCGCTTCGGGTAGGCGCAGGCCGTAGTTGACAGAGACACCTGCTCACACGCAGCATCTGATGAAGGCAAAAACACGACAGGACAGGGCGATACACAATCACAGCAAAAACACGACAGGACAGGGCGAAACGCAATCACAGCATGGTGAATACTAAACAAGGAACCGACGGGACAGGAACGGAACACAAAGGAATAAATAGGGACTCTAATCAGGGGAAAGGATCGGGAACAGGTGTGGGAAGACTAAATGATGATTAGGGGAATAGGAACAGCTGGGAGCAGGAACGGAACGATAGAGAGAAGAGAGAGCGAGAGAGTGAGAGAGGGAGGGGGAGAGAGAGGGATAGAAGGAGGGAAAGAACCAAATAAGACCAGCAGAGGGAAACGAATAGAATGGGGAGCACAGGGACAAGACATGATAATAAATGACAAACATGACAGAAGGAGTATCAGACTACTGCAAATCTATCAAGACCTGGCCGTCCCTCTAAACTTTCAGCTCATACAGGGAGAAGACTGATCAGAGATGCAGCCTAGAGGCCCATGATCACTCTGGATGAACTGCAGAGATCTACAGCTGAGGTGGGAGACTCTGTCCATAGGACAACAATCAGTCATATATTGCACAAATCTGGCCTTTATGGAAGAGTGGCAAGAAGAAAGCCATTTCTTAAAGATATCCATAAAAAGTGTCGTTTAAAGTTTGCCACAAGTCACCTGGGAGACACACCAAACATGTGGAAGAAGGTGCTCTGGTCAGATGAAACCAAAATTGAACTTTTTGGCAACAATGCAAAATGTTATGTTTGGCGTAAAAGCAACACAGCTCATCACCCTGAACACACCATCCCCACAGTCAAACATGGTGGTGGCAGCATCATGGTTTGGGCCTGCTTTTCTTCAGCAGGGACAGGGAAGATGGTTAAAATTGATGGGAAGATGGATGGAGCCAAATACAGGACCATTCTGGAAGAAAACCTGATGGAGTCTGCAAAAGACCTGAGACTGGGACGGAGATTTGTCTTCCAACAAGACAATGATCCAAAACATAAAGCAAAATCTACAATGGAATGGTTAAAAAATAAACATATCCAGGTGTTAGAATGGCCAAGTCAAAGTCCAGACCTGAATCCAATCGAGAATCTGTGGAAAGAACTGAAAACTGCTGTTCACAAATGCTTTCCATCCAACCTCACTGAGCTCGAGCTGTTTTGCAAGGAGGAATGGGAAAACATTTCAGTCTCTCGATGTGCAAAACTGATAGAGACATACCCCAAGCGACTTAGAGCTGTAATCGCAGCGAAGGTGGCGCTACAAAGTATTAACTTAAGGGGGCTGAATAATTTTACACGCCCAATTTTTCAGTTTTTGATTTGTTAAAAAAGTTTGAAATATCCAATAAATGTCGTTCCACTTCATGATTGTGTCCCACTTGTTGTTGATCCTTCACAAAAACATACAGTTTTATATATTTATGTTTGAAGCCTGAAATGTGGCAAAAGGTCGCAAAGTTCAAGGGGGCCGAATACTTTCACAAGGCACTGTATGCTGCCACATCCAACAATTACCCAGTGCTAGCTAAATAAACCTTGTCCTCAATTCTAAATTGTGGATTTCTATTTATTAATGGGTATTCTCTGCTTTTAATTTATACTTTAGTTCAACTGGATGTGTTGTAGGGGCCAACTCAACTTATAAAAAATGTACTCCCGTATTTCCTGAACCATTTTGATGTAATATCAACATGGCTAGTTATAGGGTAAATAGAAGTGATTGAGATGGAAATATTGTTATAGAAATGGAGCAAGAAAGAAAGGGAATTTAAAGTGTTTTAAGTCTAGAGTATTTCCTGTATTTGCCAAGTAACATAACTGTATAAAAAAGGTTAATGCATGTATATTGAGTTTTCAAAAAATCATGTGTATGCAGTATTGCCTTGCAAGCTAGTCGATTCTATAGTAGGCTGTGTGAATCCACTACAGTACCGATAGACTGACTGGGAAATGTAATAACAGGGAGAGTGAAATGCCAACATGGCAAAGCTTCCATGATGATGTTGCACCTCTTCCATAATGATGTAGCACCTCTTCCATGATGATGTAGCACCTCTTCCATGATGATGTAGCACCTCTTACATGATGATGTAGCACCTCTTCCATAATGATGTAGCACCTCTTCCATAATGATGTAGCACCTCTTCCATGATGATGTAGCACCTCTTCCATGATGATGTAGCACCCCTTTCATGATGATGTAGCACCTCTTCCATGATGATGTAGCACCTCTTCCATGATGATGTAGCACCTCTTACATGATGATGTAGCACCTCTTACATGATGATGTAGCACCTCTTTCATGTCAGATCTAATCTGACAGCCAACCTAGAGATATTACAGTCAGGAATTCACTGAAATCATCAGACCCAGAAATCACACGCCCCATTTTCACGTTCATATATTCCTATTTTATATAATTTGATGTATCTGGTAATCGTCTCCTCTTATGTGGCAGAGTGGCACTCCATTCCATGCAACAGCATTTTGCTGCAGGGGGCCACGACTCCTCTGTTAATGCTTAGAGGATTTACTTTTAATCTGGGATTCCTGTGGAAGAGACACGGAGCCAAATTAATTCATATGGCAGCAGCAGCAGTAGTAACAGCAGCAGCAGCAAGAGTAGTGACAGCAGCAGCAACAGTAGTAACAGCAGCAGCAGCAACAGTAGTAACAGCAGCAGCAGCAAGAGTAGTGACAGCAGCAGCAACAGTAGTAACAGCAGCAGCAGCAACAGTAGTAACAGCAGCAGCAACGACAGTAGTAACAGCAGCAGCAACAGTAGTAACAGCAGCAGCAACGACAGTACTAACAGCAGCAGCAACAGTTAACAGCAGCAGCAACGACAGTAGTAACAGCAGCAGCGACAGTAGTGACAGCAGCAGTAACAGCAGCAGCAACGACAGTACTAACAGCAGCAGCAACAGTTAACAGCAGCAGCAGCGACAGTAGTAACAGCAGCAGCAACAGTAGTAACAGCAGCAGCAACAGTAGTAACAGCAGCAGCAACGACAGTACTAACAGCAGCAGCAACAGTTAACAGCAGCAGCAGCGACAGTAGTAACAGCAGCAGCGACAGTAGTGACAGCAGCAGCAACAGTAGTAACAGCAGCAGCAACGACAGTACTAACAGCAGCAGCGACAGTAGTGACAGCAGCAGCAACAGTAGTAACAGCAGCAGCAACGACAGTACTAACAGCAGCAGCAACAGTTAACAGCAGCAGCAGCGACAGTAGTAACAGCAGCAGCAACAGTAGTAACAGCAGCAGCAACAGTAGTAACAGCAGCAGCAACGACAGTACTAACAGCAGCAGCAACAGTTAACAGCAGCAGCAGCGACAGTAGTAACAGCAGCAGCGACAGTAGTGACAGCAGCAGCAGCAACAGTAGTAACAGCAGCAGCAGCAACAGTAGTAACAGCAGCAGCAGCAACAGTAGTAACAGCAGCAGCAACAGTAGTAACAGCAGCAGCAACGACAGTACTAACAGCAGCAGCAACAGTAGTAACAGCAGCAGCAACGACAGTAGTAACAGCAGCAGCGACAGTAGTGACAGCAGCAGCAGCAACAGTACTAACAGCAGCAGCAGCAAGAGTAGTGACAGCAGCAACAGAAACAGTAATAACAGCAGCAACAGTAGTAACAGTAATAACAGCAGCAGCAGCAACAGTAGTAACAGCAGCAGCGACAGTAGTGACAGCAGCAGCAGCAACAGTACTAACAGCAGCAGCAGCGACAGTAGTAACAGCAGCAGCAACAGTAGTAACAGCAGCAGCAACAGTAGTAACAGCAGCAGCAACGACAGTACTAACAGCAGCAGCAACAGTTAACAGCAGCAGCAGCGACAGTAGTAACAGCAGCAGCGACAGTAGTGACAGCAGCAGCAACAGTAGTAACAGCAGCAGCAACGACAGTACTAACAGCAGCAGCAACAGTTAACAGCAGCAGCAGCGACAGTAGTAACAGCAGCAGCAACAGTAGTAACAGCAGCAGCAACAGTAGTAACAGCAGCAGCAACGACAGTACTAACAGCAGCAGCAACAGTTAACAGCAGCAGCAGCGACAGTAGTAACAGCAGCAGCGACAGTAGTGACAGCAGCAGCAGCAACAGTAGTAACAGCAGCAGCAGCAACAGTAGTAACAGCAGCAGCAGCAACAGTAGTAACAGCAGCAGCAACAGTAGTAACAGCAGCAGCAACGACAGTACTAACAGCAGCAGCAACAGTAGTAACAGCAGCAGCAACGACAGTAGTAACAGCAGCAGCAACAGTAGTAACAGCAGCAGCGACAGTAGTGACAGCAGCAGCAGCAACAGTACTAACAGCAGCAGCAGCAAGAGTAGTGACAGCAGCAACAGAAACAGTAATAACAGCAGCAACAGTAGTAACAGTAATAACAGCAGCAGCAGCAACAGTAGTAACAGCAGCAGCGACAGTAGTGACAGCAGCAGCAGCAACAGTACTAACAGCAGCAGCGACAGTAGTAACAGCAGCAGCAACAGTAGTAACAGCAGCAGCAACAGTAGTAACAGCAGCAGCAACGACAGTACTAACAGCAGCAGCAACAGTTAACAGCAGCAGCAGCGACAGTAGTAACAGCAGCAGCGACAGTAGTGACAGCAGCAGCAACAGTAGTAACAGCAGCAGCAACGACAGTACTAACAGCAGCAGCAACAGTTAACAGCAGCAGCAGCGACAGTAGTAACAGCAGCAGCAACAGTAGTAACAGCAGCAGCAACAGTAGTAACAGCAGCAGCAAGCGACAGTACTAACAGCAGCAGCAACAGTTAACAGCAGCAGCAGCGACAGTAGTAACAGCAGCAGCGACAGTAGTGACAGCAGCAGCAGCAACAGTAGTAACAGCAGCAGCAGCAACAGTAGTAACAGCAGCAGCAGCAACAGTAGTAACAGCAGCAGCAACAGTAGTAACAGCAGCAGCAACGACAGTACTAACAGCAGCAGCAACAGTAGTAACAGCAGCAGCAACGACAGTAGTAACAGCAGCAGCAACAGTAGTAACAGCAGCAGCGACAGTAGTGACAGCAGCAGCAGCAACAGTACTAACAGCAGCAGCAGCAAGAGTAGTGACAGCAGCAACAGAAACAGTAATAACAGCAGCAACAGTAGTAACAGTAATAACAGCAGCAGCAGCAACAGTAGTAACAGCAGCAGCGACAGTAGTGACAGCAGCAGCAGCAACAGTACTAACAGCAGCAGCAGCGACAGTAGTAACAGCAGCAGCAACAGTAGTAACAGCAGCAGCAACAGTAGTAACAGCAGCAGCAACGACAGTACTAACAGCAGCAGCAACAGTTAACAGCAGCAGCAGCGACAGTAGTAACAGCAGCAGCGACAGTAGTGACAGCAGCAGCAACAGTAGTAACAGCAGCAGCAACGACAGTACTAACAGCAGCAGCAACAGTTAACAGCAGCAGCAGCGACAGTAGTAACAGCAGCAGCAACAGTAGTAACAGCAGCAGCAACAGTAGTAACAGCAGCAGCAACGACAGTACTAACAGCAGCAGCAACAGTTAACAGCAGCAGCAGCGACAGTAGTAACAGCAGCAGCGACAGTAGTGACAGCAGCAGCAGCAACAGTAGTAACAGCAGCAGCAGCAACAGTAGTAACAGCAGCAGCAGCAACAGTAGTAACAGCAGCAGCAACAGTAGTAACAGCAGCAGCAACGACAGTACTAACAGCAGCAGCAACAGTAGTAACAGCAGCAGCAACAGTAGTAACAGCAGCAGCAACGACAGTACTAACAGCAGCAGCAACAGTAGTAACAGCAGCAGCGACAGTAGTGACAGCAGCAGCAGCAACAGTACTAACAGCAGCAGCAGCAAGAGTAGTGACAGCAGCAACAGAAACAGTAATAACAGCAGCAACAGTAGTAACAGTAATAACAGCAGCAGCAGCAAGAGTAGTAACAGCAGCAGCAACAGTAGTAACAGCAGCAACATAAACAGTAATAACAGCAGCAACAGTAGTAACAGTAATAACAGCAGCAGCAGCAACAGTAGTAACAGCAGCAACAGAAACAGTAGTAACAGCAGCAGCAGCGACAGTAGTAACAGCAGCGACAGTAGTAACAGCAGCAGCAGCGGCAACAGTAGTAACAGCAGCAGCAACAGTAGTATCAGCAGCAGCGACAGTAGTAACAGCAGCAGCAACATTAGTAACAGCAGCAGCAGCAACAGTAGTAACAGCAGCAGAAACAGTAATAACAGGAGCAGCAGCGACAGTAGTAACAGCAGCAGCAACAATAGTCACAGCAGCAGCAGCAACAGTAGTAACAGCAGCAGCAACATTAGTGACAGCAACAGCAACAGTAGTAACAGCAGCAGCAGCAACAGTAGTAACAGCAGCAGCAACAACAGTAGTAACAGCAGCAGCAACAGTAGTAACAGCAGCAGCAACATTAGTGATAGCAGCAGCAACAGTAGTAACAGCAGCAGCAGCAACTGTAGTAACAGCAGCAGCAGCAGCAACTGTAGTAACAGCAGCAGCAGCAACAGTAGTAACAGCAGCAGCAGCAACTGTAGTAACAGCAGCAGCAGCAGCAACTGTAGTAACAGCAGCAGCAGTAGTAACAGCAGCAGCAGCAGCAACTGTAGTAACAGCAGCAACTGTAGTAACAGCAGCAGCAGTAGTAACAGCAGCAGCAGCAACAGTAGTAACAGCAGCAGCAGCAACAGTAGTAACAGCAGCAGCAACAGTAGTAACAGCAGCAGCAACGACAGTACTAACAGCAGCAGCAACAGTAGTAACAGCAGCAGCAACGACAGTAGTAACAGCAGCAGCAACAGTAGTAACAGCAGCAGCGACAGTAGTGACAGCAGCAGCAGCAACAGTACTAACAGCAGCAGCAGCAAGAGTAGTGACAGCAGCAACAGAAACAGTAATAACAGCAGCAACAGTGGTAACAGTAATAACAGCAGCAGCAGCAACAGTAGTAACAGCAGCAGCGACAGTAGTGACAGCAGCAGCAGCAACAGTACTAACAGCAGCAGCAGCGACAGTAGTAACAGCAGCAGCAACAGTAGTAACAGCAGCAGCAACAGTAGTAACAGCAGCAGCAACGACAGTACTAACAGCAGCAGCAACAGTTAACAGCAGCAGCAGCGACAGTAGTAACAGCAGCAGCGACAGTAGTGACAGCAGCAGCAGCAACAGTAGTAACAGCAGCAGCAGCAACAGTAGTAACAGCAGCAGCAGCAACAGTAGTAACAGCAGCAGCAACAGTAGTAACAGCAGCAGCAACGACAGTACTAACAGCAGCAGCAACAGTAGTAACAGCAGCAGCAACGACAGTAGTAACAGCAGCAGCAACAGTAGTAACAGCAGCGACAGTAGTGACAGCAGCAGCAGCAACAGTACTAACAGCAGCAGCAGCAAGAGTAGTGACAGCAGCAACAGAAACAGTAATAACAGCAGCAACAGTAGTAACAGTAATAACAGCAGCAGCAGCAACAGTAGTAACAGCAGCAGCGACAGTAGTGACAGCAGCAGCAGCAACAGTACTAACAGCAGCAGCAGCGACAGTAGTAACAGCAGCAGCAACAGTAGTAACAGCAGCAGCAACAGTAGTAACAGCAGCAGCAACGACAGTACTAACAGCAGCAGCAACAGTTAACAGCAGCAGCAGCGACAGTAGTAACAGCAGCAGCGACAGTAGTGACAGCAGCAGCAACAGTAGTAACAGCAGCAGCAACGACAGTACTAACAGCAGCAGCAACAGTTAACAGCAGCAGCAGCGACAGTAGTAACAGCAGCAGCAACAGTAGTAACAGCAGCAGCAACAGTAGTAACAGCAGCAGCAACGACAGTACTAACAGCAGCAGCAACAGTTAACAGCAGCAGCAGCGACAGTAGTAACAGCAGCAGCGACAGTAGTGACAGCAGCAGCAGCAACAGTAGTAACAGCAGCAGCAGCAACAGTAGTAACAGCAGCAGCAGCAACAGTAGTAACAGCAGCAGCAACAGTAGTAACAGCAGCAGCAACGACAGTACTAACAGCAGCAGCAACAGTAGTAACAGCAGCAGCAACAGTAGTAACAGCAGCAGCAACGACAGTACTAACAGCAGCAGCAACAGTAGTAACAGCAGCAGCAACGACAGTAGTAACAGCAGCAGCAACAGTAGTAACAGCAGCAGCGACAGTAGTGACAGCAGCAGCAGCAACAGTACTAACAGCAGCAGCAGCAAGAGTAGTGACAGCAGCAACAGAAACAGTAATAACAGCAGCAACAGTAGTAACAGTAATAACAGCAGCAGCAGCAAGAGTAGTAACAGCAGCAGCAACAGTAGTAACAGCAGCAACATAAACAGTAATAACAGCAGCAACAGTAGTAACAGTAATAACAGCAGCAGCAGCAACAGTAGTAACAGCAGCAACAGAAACAGTAGTAACAGCAGCAGCAGCGACAGTAGTAACAGCAGCGACAGTAGTAACAGCAGCAGCAGCGGCAACAGTAGTAACAGCAGCAGCAACAGTAGTATCAGCAGCAGCGACAGTAGTAACAGCAGCAGCAACATTAGTAACAGCAGCAGCAGCAACAGTAGTAACAGCAGCAGAAACAGTAATAACAGGAGCAGCAGCGACAGTAGTAACAGCAGCAGCAACAATAGTCACAGCAGCAGCAGCAACAGTAGTAACAGCAGCAGCAACATTAGTGACAGCAACAGCAACAGTAGTAACAGCAGCAGCAGCAACAGTAGTAACAGCAGCAGCAACAACAGTAGTAACAGCAGCAGCAACAGTAGTAACAGCAGCAGCAACATTAGTGATAGCAGCAGCAACAGTAGTAACAGCAGCAGCAGCAACTGTAGTAACAGCAGCAGCAGCAGCAACTGTAGTAACAGCAGCAGCAGCAACAGTAGTAACAGCAGCAGCAGCAACTGTAGTAACAGCAGCAGCAGCAGCAACTGTAGTAACAGCAGCAGCAGTAGTAACAGCAGCAGCAGCAGCAACTGTAGTAACAGCAGCAACTGTAGTAACAGCAGCAGCAGTAGTAACAGCAGCAGCAGCAACAGTAGTAACAGCATCAGCAACAGTACTGACAGCAGCAACAGTAGTTACAGCAGCAGCAGCAACATTAGTGACAGCAGCAGCAGCAGCAGCCGCGACAGTAGTGACAGCAGCAGCAACATTAGTGACAGCAGCAGCTGCAGCAACAGCAGTTACAGCAGCAGCAGCAGCGACAGTAGTGGCCACGCAGTCGTGGGTGAACAGGGAGTACAGGAAAGGGCTCAGAACGCACCCTTGTGGGGCCCCAGTGTTGAGGATCAGCGGGGTGGAGATGTTGTTGCCTACCCTCACCACCTGGGGGCGGCCCATCAGGAAGTCCAGTACCCAGTTGCACAGGGCGGGGTCGAGACCCAGGGTCTCGAGCTTGATGACGAGCTTGGAGGGTACTATGGTGTTAAATGCCGAGCTGTACTCGATGAACAGCATTCTCACATAGGTATTCCTCTTGTCCAGATGGGTTCGGGCAGTGTGCAGTGTGGTTGAGATTGCATCGTCTGTGGACCTATTTGGGCGGTAAGCAAACTGGAGTGGGTCTAGGGTGTCAGGTAGGGTGGAGGTGATATGGTCCTTGACTAGTCTCTCAAAGCACTTCATGATGACGGAAGTGAGTGCTACGGGCGGTAGTCGTTTAGCTCAGTTACCTTAGCTTTCTTGGGAACAGGTACAATGGTGGCCCTCTTGAAGCATGTGGGAACAGCAGACTGGGATAGGGATTGATTGAATATGTCCGTAAACACACCAGCCAGCTGGTCTGCGCATGCTCTGAGGGCGCGGCTGGGGATGCGAGGGTTAACACGTTTAAATGTTTTACTCACCTCGGCTGCAGTGAAGGAGAGGCCGCATGTTTTGGTTGAAGGCCATGTCAGTGGCACTGTATTGTCCTCAAAGCGGGCAAAAAAGTTATTTAGTCTGCCTGGGAGCAAGACATCCTGGTCCGTGACGGGGCTGGTTTTCATTTTGTAATCCGTGATTGACTGTAGACCCTGCCACATACCTCTTGTGTCTGAGCCGTTGAATTGAGATTCTACTTTGTCTCTATACTGACGCTTAGCTTGTTTGATTGCCTTGCGGAGGGAATAGCTACACTGTTTGTATTCGGTCATATTTCCGGTCACCTTGCCCTGATTAAAAGCAGTGGTTCGCGCTTTCAGTTTCACGCGAATGCTGCCATCAATCCACGGTTTCTGGTTTGGGAATGTTTTAATCGTTGCTATGGGAACAACATCTTCAACGCACGTTCTAATGAACTCGCAGTCCACGTGATGGAAGCAGTCTTGGAGTGTGGAATCAGATTGGTCGGACCAGCATTGAACAGACCTCAGCGTGGGAGCTTCTTGTTTTAGTTTCTGTCTGTAGGCAGGGATCAACCAAATGGAGTCGTGGTCAGCTTTTCCGAAAGGAGGGCGGGGCAGGGCCTTATATGCGTCGCGGAAGTTAGAATAGCAGTGATCCAAGGTTTTGCCAGCCCTGGTTGCGCAATCGATATGCTGATACAATTTAGGGAGTCTTGTTTTCAGATCAGCCTTGTTAAAATCCCCAGCTACAATGAATGCAGCCTCAGGATGTATGGATTCCAGTTTGCAAAGAGTTAAATAAAGTTTGTTCAGAGCCATCGATGTGTCTGCTTGGGGGGGAATATATACGACTGTGATTATAATCTAAGAGAATTCCCTTGGTAGATAATGCGGTCTACATTTGATTGTGAGGAATTCTAAATCAGGTGAACAGAAGGACTTGAGTTCCTGTATGCTTTTGTGACCACACCACGTCTCGTTAGCCATAAGGCATACGCCCCCGCCCCTCTTCTTACCAGAAAGATGTTTGTTTCTGTCGGCGTGATGCGTGGAGAAACCAGCTGGCTGCACCGACACCGATAGCGTCTCTCCAGTGAGCCATGTTTCCGTGAAGCAAATAACGTTACAGTCTCTGATGTCCCTCTGGAATGCTACCCTTGCTCGGATTTCATCAACCTTGTTGTCAAGAGACTGGACATTGGCGAGAAGTATACTGGGGAGTCGTGACCAGAAAGGCAGAACACAGGATCCGCATCGCGAAAGTCATATTCTTGGTCGTACTGATGGTGAGTTGGTGAGTTGACGCTGCTCTTATATTCGGTAGTTCTTCTCGACTGTATGTAATGAAACCTAAGATGACCTGGGGTACTAATGTAAGAAATAACACGTAAAAAAACAAAAAACAAAAAACAAAAAACTGCATAGTTTCCTAGGAACGCGAAGCGAGGCGGCCATCTCTGTCGGCGGCCATCTGCTGTTACTACTGCAGCAACAGTAGTAACAGCAGCAGCAGCGACAGTAGTAGCAGCAGCGACAGTAGTAACAGTAGCAGCAGCAACAGTAATAAGAGCAGCAGCAACAGGAATAGTAGCAGCAAGCAGCAACAGTAGTACAGCAGCAGCGACAGTAGTAACAGCAGCAGCAACAGTAATAAGAGCAGCAGCAACAGGAATAGTAGCAGCAGCGACAGTAGTAACAGTAGCAGCAGCAGCAGAAGCAGTAGCAGCAGCAACAGTAGTCCAGCAGCAGCAGCAACAGTAATAAGAGCAGCAGCAACAGGAATAGTAGCAGCAAGCAGCAACAGTAGTACAGCAGCAGCAACAGTAATAACAGCAGCAGCAGCAACAGTAGTGACAGCAGCAGCAGCAACAGTAGTAACAGCAACAGCAACATTAGTGACAGCAGCAGTAGTAACAGTAATAACAGCTGCAGCAGCAACAGTAATAACAGCAGCAGCAGCAACAGTAGTAACAGCAGCAGCGACAGTAGTGACAGCAGCAGCAGCAGCAACATTAGTGACAGCAGCAGCAGCAACAGTAATAACAGCAGCAGCAACAGTAGTGCAGCAGCAGCAACTGTAACGGTGTTCGTCTGTAGAAAGAGAGTCGGACCAAAATGCGGCGTGGTGGTTACTCATGTTCTTTAATGAAAAATGAACGATACATGAAATAACTTATTATACAAAACAACAAACGAAACGCGAAAACCTATACAGCCTATCTTGTGACAACAAACACAGAGACAGGAACTATCACCCACAAAACACACAGTGAAACCTAGGCTACCTAAATATGGTTCCCAATCAGAGACAACGAGAATCACCTGACTCTGATTGAGAACCGCCTCAGGCAGCCAAGCCTATGCTAGACACCCCTACTCAGCCGCAATCCCAATGCCTACTAAAACCCCAATACAAAACACAATAAAATAAACCCATGTCACACCCTGGCCTGACCAAATAAATAACGAAAACACAAAATACTAAGACCAAGGCGTGACAGCAACAGTAGTTACAGCAGCAACAGTAGTAACAGCAGCATCCGCAACAGTAGTAACAGCAGCATCCGCAACAGTAGTAACAGCAGCATCCGCAACAGTAGTAACAGCAGCATCCGCAACAGTAGTAACAGCAGCATCCGCAACAGTAGTAACAGCAGCAGCAGCGACAGTAGTAACAGCAGCAGCAGCGACAGTAGTAACAGCAGCAGCAACAGAAGCAACAGTGACAGTAGTAACAGCAGCAGCAGCGACAGTAGTAGCAGCAGCAGCGACAGTAGTAACAGCAGCAGCCACAGTAGTAACAGCAGCAGCAGCGACAGTAGTAACAGCAGCAGCAGCGACAGTAGTAACAGCAGCAGCAGCGACAGTAGTGCCGCAGCAGCAGCGACAGTAGTAACAGCAGCAGCAGCAACAGTAGTAACAGCAGCAGCGACAGTAGTAACACCAGCAACAGTAGTACCAGCAGCAGTAACAGTAGTAACAGCGGCAGCAGCAACAGTAGTAACAGCAGCAGCAGCAACAGTAGTAACAGCAGCAGCAGCAACAGTAGTAACAGCAGCAACAGCTGCAACAGCCGTAACAGCAGCAACAGCAGCAGCGACAGTAGTAAAGTCAGCAACAGCAGTAACAGCAGCAGCAGCAACAGTAGTAACAGCAGCAGCAACGTTAGTCACAGCAGCAACAGCAGTAACAGCAGCAGCAGCGACAGTAGTAACAGCAGCAGCAACGTTAGTCACAGTGGCAGCAGCAACAGTAGTAAAAGCAGCAGCAGCCACAGTAGTAACAGCAGCAGCAGCGACAGTAGTAACAGCAGCAGCAGCGACAGTAGTAACAGCAGCAGCAGCGACAGTAGTGCCGCAGCAGCAGCGACAGTAGTAACAGCAGCAGCAGCAACAGTAGTAACAGCAGCAGCGACAGTAGTAACACCAGCAACAGTAGTACCAGCAGCAGTAACAGTAGTAACAGCGGCAGCAGCAACAGTAGTAACAGCAGCAGCAGCAACAGTAGTAACAGCAGCAGCAGCAACAGTAGTAACAGCAGCAACAGCTGCAACAGCCGTAACAGCAGCAACAGCAGCAGCGACAGTAGTAAAGTCAGCAACAGCAGTAACAGCAGCAGCAGCAACAGTAGTAACAGCAGCAGCAACGTTAGTCACAGCAGCAACAGTAGTAACAGCAGCAGCAGCTGCAGCGACAGTAGTAACAGTAATAACAGCAACAGTAGTAACAGTAGTAACAGCAACAGTAATAACAGCAGCAGCAGCAACAGTAGTAACAGCAGCAGCAGCAACAGTAGTAACAGCAGCAGTAGCAACAGTAGTAACAGCAGCAGTAGCAACAGTAGTAACAGCAGCAGTAGCAACAGTAGTAACAGCAGCAGCAACAGCAGCGACAGTAGTGACAGCAGCAGCAACAGTAGTGACAGCAGCAGCAACAGTAGTAACAGCAGCAGCAGCAACAGTAGTACCAGCAGCAGCAGCGACAGTAGTGACAGCAGCAGCAACAGTAGTAACAGCAGCAGCAACAGTAGTAACAGCAGCAGCAACAGTAGTGACAGCAGCAGCAACAGTAGTAACAGCAGCAGCATCGACAGTCATAAAAGCAGCAACAGCAGTAACAGCAGCAGCAACATTAGTAACAGTAGCAGCAGCAACAGTAGTAACAGCAGCAGCAACAGCAGCGACAGTAGTGACAGCAGCAGCAACAGTAGTGACAGCAGCAGCAACAGTAGTAACAGCAGCAGCAGCGACAGTAGTGACAGCAGCAGCATCGACAGTCATAAAAGCAGCAACAGCAGTAACAGCAGCAGCAACATTAGTAACAGTAGCAGCAGCAACAGTAGTAACAGCAGCAGCAGCTGCAGCGACAGTAGTAACAGTAATAACAGCAACAGTAGTAACAGTAGTAACAGCAACAGTAATAACAGCAGCAGCAGCAACAGTAGTAACAGCAGCAGCAGCAACAGTAGTAACAGCAGCAGTAGCAACAGTAGTAACAGCAGCAGTATCAACAGTAGTAACAGCAGCAGTAGCAACAGTAGTAACAGCAGCAGTAGCAACAGTAGTAACAGCAGCAGTAGCAACAGTAGTAACAGCAGCAGTAGCAACAGTAGTAACAGCAGCAGCAACAGCAGCGACAGTAGTGACAGCAGCAGCAACAGTAGTGACAGCAGCAGCAACAGTAGTAACAGCAGCAGCAGCAACAGTAGTAACAGCAGCAGCAGCGACAGTAGTGACAGCAGCAGCAACAGTAGTAACAGCAGCAGCAACAGTAGTAACAGCAGCAGCAACAGTAGTAACAGCAGCAGCAACAGTAGTGACAGCAGCAGCAACAGTAGTAACAGCAGTAGCAACAGTAGTAACAGCAGCAGCAGCAACAGTAGTAACAGCAGCAGCAACAGTAGTAACAGCAGCAGCAACAGTAGTAACAGCAGTAGCAACAGTAGTAACAGCAGTAGCAACAGTAGTAACAGCAGCAGCAACAGTAGTAACAGCAGTAGCAACAGTAGTAACAGCAGCAGCAGCGACAGTAGTAACAGCAGTAGCAACAGTAGTAACAGCAGCAGCAACAGTAGTAACAGCAGTAGCAACAGTAGTAACAGCAGCAGCAGCGACAGTAGTGACAGCAGCAGCAACAGTAGTAACAGCAGTAGCAACAGTAGTAACAGCAGCAGCAGCGACAGTAGTAACAGCAGCAGCAACAGTAGTAACAGCAGCAGCAACAGTAGTAACAGCAGCAGCAGCAACAGTAGTAACAGCAGCAGCAACGTTAGTCACAGCAGCAACAGCAGTAACAGCAGCAGCAGCGACAGTAGTAACAGCAGCAGCAACGTTAGTCACAGTGGCAGCAGCAACAGTAGTAAAAGCAGCAGCAGCCACAGTAGTAACAGCAGCAGCAGCGACAGTAGTAACAGCAGCAGCAGCGACAGTAGTAACAGCAGCAGCAGCGACAGTAGTGCCGCAGCAGCAGCGACAGTAGTAACAGCAGCAGCAGCAACAGTAGTAACAGCAGCAGCGACAGTAGTAACACCAGCAACAGTAGTACCAGCAGCAGTAACAGTAGTAACAGCGGCAGCAGCAACAGTAGTAACAGCAGCAGCAGCAACAGTAGTAACAGCAGCAGCAGCAACAGTAGTAACAGCAGCAACAGCTGCAACAGCCGTAACAGCAGCAACAGCAGCAGCGACAGTAGTAAAGTCAGCAACAGCAGTAACAGCAGCAGCAGCAACAGTAGTAACAGCAGCAGCAACGTTAGTCACAGCAGCAACAGTAGTAACAGCAGCAGCAGCTGCAGCGACAGTAGTAACAGTAATAACAGCAACAGTAGTAACAGTAGTAACAGCAACAGTAATAACAGCAGCAGCAGCAACAGTAGTAACAGCAGCAGCAGCAACAGTAGTAACAGCAGCAGTAGCAACAGTAGTAACAGCAGCAGTAGCAACAGTAGTAACAGCAGCAGTAGCAACAGTAGTAACAGCAGCAGCAACAGCAGCAACAGTAGTGACAGCAGCAGTAACAGTAGTTACAGCAGCAGCAACAGTAGTAACAGCAGCAGCAGCAACAGTAGTACCAGCAGCAGCAGCGACAGTAGTGACAGCAGCAGCAACAGTAGTAACAGCAGCAGCAACAGTAGTAACAGCAGCAGCAACAGTAGTGACAGCAGCAGCAACAGTAGTAACAGCAGCAGCATCGACAGTCATAAAAGCAGCAACAGCAGTAACAGCAGCAGCAACATTAGTAACAGTAGCAGCAGCAACAGTAGTAACAGCAGCAGCAACAGCAGCGACAGTAGTGACAGCAGCAGCAACAGTAGTGACAGCAGCAGCAACAGTAGTAACAGCAGCAGCAGCGACAGTAGTGACAGCAGCAGCATCGACAGTCATAAAAGCAGCAACAGCAGTAACAGCAGCAGCAACATTAGTAACAGTAGCAGCAGCAACAGTAGTAACAGCAGCAGCAGCTGCAGCGACAGTAGTAACAGTAATAACAGCAACAGTAGTAACAGTAGTAACAGCAACAGTAATAACAGCAGCAGCAGCAACAGTAGTAACAGCAGCAGCAGCAACAGTAGTAACAGCAGCAGTAGCAACAGTAGTAACAGCAGCAGTATCAACAGTAGTAACAGCAGCAGTAGCAACAGTAGTAACAGCAGCAGTAGCAACAGTAGTAACAGCAGCAGTAGCAACAGTAGTAACAGCAGCAGTAGCAACAGTAGTAACAGCAGCAGCAACAGCAGCGACAGTAGTGACAGCAGCAGCAACAGTAGTGACAGCAGCAGCAACAGTAGTAACAGCAGCAGCAGCAACAGTAGTAACAGCAGCAGCAGCGACAGTAGTGACAGCAGCAGCAACAGTAGTAACAGCAGCAGCAACAGTAGTAACAGCAGCAGCAACAGTAGTAACAGCAGCAGCAACAGTAGTGACAGCAGCAGCAACAGTAGTAACAGCAGTAGCAACAGTAGTAACAGCAGCAGCAGCAACAGTAGTAACAGCAGCAGCAACAGTAGTAACAGCAGCAGCAACAGTAGTAACAGCAGTAGCAACAGTAGTAACAGCAGTAGCAACAGTAGTAACAGCAGCAGCAACAGTAGTAACAGCAGTAGCAACAGTAGTAACAGCAGCAGCAGTGACAGTAGTAACAGCAGTAGCAACAGTAGTAACAGCAGCAGCAACAGTAGTAACAGCAGTAGCAACAGTAGTAACAGCAGCAGCAGCGACAGTAGTAACAGCAGCAGCAACAGTAGTAACAGCAGTAGCAACAGTAGTAACAGCAGCAGCAGCGACAGTAGTAACAGCAGCAGCAACAGTAGTAACAGCAGCAGCAACAGTAGTAACAGCAGCAGTAGCAACAGTAGTAACAGCAGCAGCAACAGTAGTGACAGCAGCAGCAACAGTAGTGACAGCAGCAGCAACAGTAGTAACAGCAGCAGCAACAGTAGTGACAGCAGCAGCAACAGTAGTAACAGCAGCAGTAGCAACAGTAGTAACAGCAGCAGCAACAGTAGTGACAGCAGCAGCAACAGTAGTAACAGCAGCAGCAACAGTAGTAACAGCAGCAGCAACAGTAGTGACAGCAGCAGCAACAGTAGTAACAGCAGCAGTAGCAACAGTAGTAACAGCAGCAGCAACAGTAGTGACAGCAGCAGCAGAGTGGGTAGGAAAATGGACTAGTGACAAGACGGATGCTGTCTCCAACCCCAGGAGGGACATGTCATAGTGATGTAGTGCTCATATCAAGGCACTTAACCTCAATGGCTCATGGGTAACCTTCTAATTTAACATTCACGGCTGTTACTGAAACATTCACAGAAATCATGTATAGATGTCCCTCGGAGATTTGAGTTAAAGTTTACATTATGATGCGTGCATATCATTTTAGGATATGGCCCTAATGGAGTTTTCAGATTAAATGTACAATATGGTAACAGTACTGTTTGTACGTTACTTTGATTAAAGCATCTGCTCTGAATTTATAGATTGAGTGGATTAGGTAATATGTTAATGTCATTATTGATAAATTGATGATTATTATCTTTTAAGCCATTAATAATTAGTTTAATTGTTTTTAATACAATCATGTGTTTTGCATCATTAGGTTGGTTTGTACCCTACTGGACATTTTGAAGGCAGCTGATTCAGATTTAGTAGCGGTAACATCAGTTCAGAGCTAATGACTTTGAAGAGGCCTAGGGTCTGTTCCAGACAAGCAATGAAGCTCACTGATTGCACTCTGCTGACTCAAGCACAATGGACTGCTTCTAATAGTTTTTCTCTCACAGAAACGACTATATACAGTACTGCCAAAGACACAGTATTTAAACTATTAAAAGTCTTGCAGAATGGTCCAACAGTGCATTCGGAAGTATCAGACACCTTGACTTTTTCTACATTTTCCAGCCTTATTCTAAAACGGATAGAATTTATTTTTTCCGTCATCAATCTAGATAATACCCGATAATGACAAAGCGAAAACAAGTTTTTAGAAATGTTTGCACATTATAACATTTTTTAAACAGAAATACCTTATTTACCTAAGTATTCAGACCCTTTGGTATGAGACTCAAAATTGAGCTCAGGTGCATCCTGTTTCCATCGATCATCCTTGATGTTTCTACAACTTGATTGGAGTCCACCTGTGGTAATTGAAATTGTTTGGACATGATTTGGAAAGGCACACACCTGTCTATATAAGGTCCCACAGTTGACAGTGCATGTCGGTGCAAAAACGAAGCCATGAGGTCAAAGGAATTGAAGGTTCCCAAGAACACAGTGGCCTCCATCATTCTTAAATGGAAGAAGTTTGGAACCAACAAGACTTTTCCTAGAGTTGGACTGAGCAATCGGGGGAGGACTTTGGTCAGGGAGGTGACCAAGAACCCGATAGTCACTCTGACAGAGCTCCAGAGTTCCTCTGTGGAGATGGGAGAACTTTCCATAAGGACAACCATCTCTGCAGCACTCCACCAATCAGGCCTTTATGGTTGAGTGGCCAGATGGAAAGCCACTCCTCAGTAAAAGGCACATGACAGCCCCCTTGGAGTTTGCCAAAAGGCACCTTAAAGACTCTCAGATCATGAGAAACAAGATTCTCTGTTTTGATGAAGCCAAGATTGAACTCTTTGGCCTGAATGCCAAGCGTCACGTCTGGAGGAAACCTGGCACCATCCCTACGGTGAAGCATGGTGGTGGCAGCATCATGCTGTGTGGATGTTTTTCAGAGGCAGGACTGGGAGACTAGTCAAGATCGAGGAAAAGATTAATGGAGCAAAGTACAGAGAGATCCTTGATGAAAACCTGCTCCAGAGTGCTCAGGACCTCAGACTGGAGTGAATCTTCACCTTCCAACAGGACAACGACCCTAAGCACACAGCCAAGACAAGGCAGGAGTGGCTTTGGGACAAGTCTCTGAATGTCCTTGAGTGACCCAGCCAGAGCCCGGACTTGAACCCATCGAACAGAGAAGAGAGCAACGATGCTCCCCATCCAACCTGACAGAGCTTGAGGGGATTTGCAGAGAAGAATGGGAGAAACTCCCCAAATACAGGTGTACCAAGCTTGTAGTGTCATACCCAAGAAGACTCTAGGCTGTCATCGCTGCCAAAGGTGATTCAACAAATTACTGAGTAAAGGGTCTGAATACTTACAGTACCTGTTATGCAGGTGAATGAGGACCCAAAAGCGATATAACAGAAACAGAGTCTTTTAATGTCCAAACAGGGAAAACATAAATCCTCAATCATTACAGGGGAAGTCCAAACAGGGAAAACACAAATCCTCTAGTTTAACAGGAGAGTCCCCCTTCTAGTTGTTGAGGAGAGTTGCAGGGCTAGCGGCAACAGACTGCAGGTCCCTTCGGGTAGGCGCGGGCCGTAGAGGATAGAGACACCTGCTCACATGCAGTATCTGATGACGAGGCAGAATACAACAGGACGGAACAAAGGCAAAGCAAACAAGAATCCGACAAGGACAGAAGCAGAAGCAGAGAGAGAAATAGAGACCTAATCAGAGGGCAAAATAGGGGACAGGTGTGAGAGAGTAAACGAGGTCGTTAGGAGAATGAGGAACAGCTGGAAGCAGGAACGGAACGATAGAGAGAGAGGGGGATAAAGAGAGAGAAAGAAACCTAATACGACCAGCAGGGGGAAACGAAGAGAAGAGAAAGCACAGGGACAAGCCATGACAATACAATAGATGACAGTACCAGTCAAACGTTTGGACACACCTACTCCTTCAAGGGTTTTTCTTTATTTTAAACATTTTTTTTACATTGTAGAATAATAGTGAAGGCATCAAAACTATGAAATGACACATGGAATCATGTAGTAACCAAAAACGTGTGAAACAAATCAAAATAGATTTTATTTTTGAGATTCTTCAAAGTAGCCAAACTTTGCCTTGATGACAGCATTGCACAATCTTGGCATTCTCTCAACCAGCTTCATGATGTAGTCACCTGGAATGCATTTCAATTAACAGGTGTGCCTTGTTAAAAGTTAATTTGTGGAATTTCTTTCCTTCTTAATGTGTTTGAGCCAATCAGACAAGGTAGGGGTGGTATACAGATAGCCCTATTTGGTTAAAGACCAAGTCCATGGACTGTCGTTTCTCTTTGCTTATTTGAGCTGTTCTTGCCATAATATTATTCTTTATTTGTACATTTTAATTTAAGCTTTATTTAACTAGGCAAGTCAGTTAAGAACAAATTCTTATTTACAATGATGACCTAGGAACAGTGGGTTAACTGCCTTGTTTAGGGGCAGAACGACAGATCTTTACCGAATCCCCGAGCTGACAAGGTAAAAATCTGTCGTTCTGCCCCTGAACAAAGCAATTAGCCCACTGTTCCTAGGCCATCATTGTAAATAAGAATTTGTTCTAAACTGACTTGCCTAGTTCAATTAAGTTTAAATTAAAATTCAAAATTATATATATATATATATATTATGGCTCAAATAAGCAAATAGAAATGACAGTCCATTTTTTCCTTTATACATGAATGTCAGTCAAGAACTTTGTGTGCAGTCGCAAAAACCGTCAAGCACTATGATGAAACTGGCTCTCATGGGGATCGCCACTTCAGAGTGTTCAAGTAACAGACACATCTCAACATCAACTGTTCAGAAGAGACTGCGTGATTCAGGCCTTCATGATCGAATTGCTGCAAAGAAACCACTACTAAAGCAGGCCAATAAGAAGTGGAGACTTGCTTGGGCTAAGAAACACGAGCAATGGACATTAGACCAGTAGAAATCTGTCCTTTCCAGGTGAAGCTGGTTGAGAGAATGCCAAGAGTGTGCAAAGCTGTCATCAAGGCAAAGGGTGGCAACTTTGAAAAAAAGCTAATATCAAATATATTTTGATTTGTTTAACACTTTTTTGTTTACTACATGATTCCAAATGTGTTATTTCATAGTTTTGATGTCTTCACTATTATTCTACAATGTATAAAATAGTTTTAAAAATAAAGAAAAACCCTTGAATGAGTAGGTGTGTCCAAACTTTTGACTGGTACTGTATGTACATGTGATATTTTCGTTTAAATTATGGGGTATTGTGTGTAGATTGATGAGGATCATTTTTTTTAAATTCATTTTAGAATAAGGCTGTAACATAACAAAATGTAAAAAAGTCAAAGGGTCTGAATTCTTTCCAAATGCACTGTACACTGAGATACATACAAATAATAATATACGGAAATAACATTTTGGAGAGTTGATAGAACAACAATGATTGAGCATGGCCGTATTGTAGCACAATAAAAGTAAATAGGTCATCGTTTTTTTCTTGTATATATTTCTTTTCCATCCTCAGACTCTTCATCCTCTATTTTTGTGTTTCATTTATTCCTCCTTTGATCCCTTCATTTATCCCCTTCAGCACCATGGCCATCTCTTGCTTGTATCCCTCCTTCCCAAGCACCAATCACTACATTTTAAATGACATTCATGGACATAGGCATGTAAGATAAGCTTCGTGCCAGTGTTATCTCTACCATGCCATCAATAGAGTGGATTTCCCCGATACACCAGCACCCGCTTTGGTAATCATTCCCAGATTTTCCTCTTTTATAATAAATATGTGGATATGAGTGCTGCCAGTTACGGTTTCTGTAGTGGATTTCATGGTGAAGATACTGTAGCAACAGTCAATGCTGTCATTTTACATCTACTCTCTCTCTCTCTCTCTCTCTCTCTCTCTCTCTCTCTCTCTCTCTCTCTCTCTCTCTCTCTCTCCACCACCCCTCTCTCTCTCTCTCTCTCTCTCCCTCTCTATGTAAATTGATCCTCTACTTCTTGCTCCAGTATTGGAAAGTGTAGGGCTGTTTTGTGTACTGTACCCCCCCTGCCTTAGGCGACTGTGTGTCTGGCCAGACCATTTCCACACCAACCCCCTCCTCATCCCCTCCACGCAGCTCCGCATTGTCTGACATCTCCCGAATACAGATGACTGCAACTTTGACTGCAACAATTTGTGGGGACACACACGCGTCCTGTACAGTCTGGCTCACGCACACACACGTCTATATACTTCTGTCACTGTACTCTACAAGTACATCCACACACACAAAAACACACACACTCTCACACCCTCAATGGATCTGCACCATAGACATATAATACCTTCAGAGTAGTATACGTATTCATACCCCTTTACTTTTTCCACATTTTGTTGGGTTACAGCCTGAATTTAAGATTGATTCAATTGAGATGTTGTGTCACTGGCCTACACACAATACCCCATAATGTCAGTGGAATTATGTTTTTAGAAATGTTTACAAATGAATTAAAAATAAAATGCTGAAATGTCTTCAGTCAACAAGTATTCAACCCCATTGTTATGGCAAACCTAAATTAATTCAGGAGTAAAAATGTATTTAACAAGTCACATAATAAGTTGTATTGGCTCATTCTGTGTGCAATAATAGTGTTTAACATGATTTTTAAATGACTACCACATCTCTACACCCCACACACAAAGTACAATTATCTGTAAAGTCTCTCAGTTGAGCAGTGAGCAGTCAAACACAGATTCAACCACAAAGACCAGGGAAGTTTTCCAACCGCTCGCAAAGAAGTGCACCGATTGGTAGATGGGTAAAAAAGCAGACATTGAATATCCCTTTGAACATGGTGAAGTTATTAATTACACTTTGGATGGTGTATCAATACACTCAGTCACTACACCCATACAGTTGTCCTTCCTAACTCAGTTGCCGGTCAGGAAGGAAACCGCTCAGGGATTTCACCATGAGGCCATTGGTGACTTTAAAACAGTTACAGAGTTTAATGGCTGTGATAGGAAACTGAGAATGGATCAACAACATTGTAGTTACTCCACAATACTAACCTAAATGACAGAGTGAAAAGAAGGAACCCTGTACAGAATAAAACGTATTCCAAAACATGCATCCTGTTTGCAATAAGGCACTAAAGAAAAACTGTACAAAAAAATGGTCAAATCAACTTTTTGTCCTGAATACAAAGCGTTAAGTTTGGAGCAAATCCAACACAACACATCACTGAGTACCACGCTTAATATTTTCAATCATGGTGGTGGCTGCATCATGTTATGAGTATGCTTGTAATCAGCCAAGAATAGAAACAGAATAGAGATAAGCACAGGCAAAATCCTAGAGGAAAACCTGGTTCAGTCTGCTTTACACCAGACACTGGGAGACAAATTCACTTTTCAGCAGGACAATAACCTAAAACAGGACAAATCTACACTGGAGTTGCTTACCAAGAAGACAGTGAATGTGGCCCAGTTACAGTTTTGGCTTGAAAATGGCTGTCTAGCAATGATCAACAACCAACTTGAGGGAGCTTGAAGAATTTTTAAAAGAATAATATGCAAATATTGTACAATCCAGGTGTGCAAAGCTCTTAGAGTCTTCCCATTAAGACTCACAGCTGTAATCGCTGCCAAAGGTGATACTAACATGTATTGACTGAGGGGTGTGAATAGTTATGTAAATGAGATATTTCTGTATTTCATTTTCAATACATTTGCAAAAATGTCTAAAAACATGCTTTCACTTTCTAATTATGGGGTAGTGTGTGTAAATGGCTGAGAAAAAAAATATATTGAATCAATTTCAAATTCAGGCTGTAACACAATTTGTTGTTGTTGAATAAATCAAGGGGTATGAAAGCTTTCTGAAGGCACTGTAATTGATGTCGTAATGTCTGTGGATTAGGCCAGCCCTGCTAGTGTAAGCCAAATGAGTAACCATGGGAGGGAGAAACTAAAGTAACTGTAGAAAGTGTTTAAGATCTATCTATGTGCCATTCTTTATTAATCCACCCAATCACAACTCCATATGTTCCTCTAATCCCTCCCACTCTCTCCACCACATCGATCTCACTCTCTTTCTATCTTGCCTTTGAAGGAACTGACCCAAATACTCCCCTCTGTTTGACGGACTTCTTTGCACAGCTGCTCAGACTAAAAAAACACACTCAATCCCTCACTCTACTCTGCCACACACACACACATATAGTACACTCACAGCATATATGCACACATACATACAATATGTTCATGCATATACACACATATGCACATGTGCACACTCATAGCTTAGTTTATCAATATTCCGTAGTGAATGCAGAAAGAGTGGGATGTACTGTATACCCAATCTGCTTAGTATTTGGGAGAATTCAAATAAATACTCTATTACACTGTTTTAGGGCCAGGAGATTTCACCAAACTTGTGGTCAGACAAGAAATATTAGGCCCTAGTTTTTGGATTCTTTCAGTGGACAGACCATATGGTCTGGAAAAAACTGTATTTTTGGAATAGTAATTTCCCTCTAGGAACACTGTTTGACAAAAAAATGATTTGATATATTTAATTATGTTCAATATTTTCAAACAGGTTTGGCCACGGTTTATTTGACTGAAATTGATTTGAAGAAAAATCCTCTCCTTTCCTCAAACTCCTGCTGGAAGCAGATTACTGCCACTTCAACATGACAAGGGGATTGAAGTCGAGATATAGACCCTTAGAGGGATTAGTATGCTGTAGCGGTTCAATTTCCATGTGACCATGTATAATTTGTGTGATATGGTTTAGGCATAATGAAATAAGGGTACATTGTCAAGCTTGTTGTATTCTGGCATTTCAGTGATTTGGGAATTTCAATTAAACCTTAGTGATCTGGTTACTTGAGCGAATTGTTAACTAAAACCTGTATCCTTTTCAGTCTATCTAGGGCTGAAGGAGCCGGCCTGGTTTGAGCTTATCCTTAGGATTCAAGGATCCAGGAAGTTGAGATCGAGAGGAAGGGACGTTCGTCATCAGCACCATGGCGTCTGAGGGAGTGGTCGAGCTGCGTGATTGGCTGTTCCTGCTCATGCTCTGCCTGACTCTGTTGGCCGAGGTGCTGGAGATTGCTGCAGCCACAGGGTACGACGAGGAGGGAGACCCAGTGTGCCCCTCTGTCTGCCGATGTGACGAGGACTTCATCTACTGCAACGACCGTGGCCTGAGCTCGATCCCCCCTCTGCCCCCCTCTGCCACTGTACTCTACCTTCAGAACAACCACATAGACAACGCCGGGCTCCCCACCTCCCTAGAGCGTCAACTCACCATCCGAGTGGTCTACTTGTATGATAACGAGCTGGATGACTTCCCCATGCACCTGCCCCCTTCCCTCCGGGAGCTGCACCTGCAGGACAACAACATCCGTACGCTTCCCCGCGCCACCCTGGCCCGCATGCCTCTACTGGAGAAGCTGCACCTGGACGACAACTCTGTCTCCACCGTCAGCATCGAGGACCAGGCCTTCGTTGACAACCCACGGCTGCGCCTGCTTTTCTTGTCACGTAACCACCTGTCCAGCATCCCCTCTGGGCTCCCGGCCTCTCTGGAGGAACTGAGGCTGGACGACAACCGCATCTCCACCATCCCCACCCACGCCTTCCGTGGCCTCTCCTCCCTGCGACGCCTCGTTCTGGACGGGAACCTGCTTGCCAACCAGCGCATCGCAGACGACACCTTCTCCCGCCTCTCCAACCTGACAGAGCTTTCATTGGTGCGTAACTCCCTCCTGACCCCGCCACTCAACCTGCCCAGTACCCACCTGCAGCGTCTCTCTCTGCAGGACAACGCTCTTATCCACATTCCCCGTGGCTCCCTGGATGGCATGAGGAGGCTCCAAAGACTGGACCTGTCTGGCAACAACCTGACCACCCTGCCTCGGGGCCTGTTCAAAGACCTGGACAACCTGGGACAACTGCTGGTGCGGGGGAATCCCTGGCACTGTGGCTGTAACCTGCGCTGGTTACATGACTGGCTTCATGTTAGGGGTAACTCCATCACGGTGAGGGGCCTCACCTGCCAGGGGCCTGACAAGGTTCGAGACATGGCCCTTAAGGACCTGACCAGTCAGATGGAGGAGTGTGAAGTCCCAGGCATAGTGGCTGTCGGGGCTGGGGTCGGGGCCACAGGAAGTGAGACCAGAGACAGGGGGGGTGGAGCAGAAGTAGGAGGGGTTGCTGCTAGCTCCACCACCCTCGCCCCTCCACAGGGTTCCCTCTTCACCCTGCGCTCCAAGCGGCCCGGCCTGGGGCTACCAGACTCAGGTCTAGACTACACACTGGGCAGCAGTGGAGTAGGTAAGAGCCTGGCCCTGAATGTCAAGCCCTTGGCCCCTGACAGCATCCGTGTCACTTGGAGCGTGGCCCAGCCCACCTCCTCCTTCAGACTCAGTTGGCTGCGGCTGGGAACCAGCGCTGCCATGGGCTCCATCACAGAGACCCTGGTGAGAGGAGACCGTAGAGAGTACCTGCTCACTTCCCTGCACCCCCACTCCAGCTACATCATCTGCATGGTGCCCCTGGCGGCCAGCTCCGGGGGTAAAGGAGTCATGGCAGGTGGAAACACTGACTCAGATGAAGCTCCAGTGTGCGCTAAAGCTGAGACGTCAGACCCCAGTCAGCCAGATGTGGGCCAGGAGGACAACCAGGACCCTGAACACATGGCTACTCTACCTCTGGCTGGGATCATTGGAGGAGCTACGGCCATCGTCTCTCTGGCGCTCATAGTTGCTGTCTTTTGCTGGTACAGGCAACGGGCGGGACGCCTGTCTTCTCGTGATCAATACAGCCGTGGCAGCTCCAGAAAGAGCAAGCACTACGATGACTACATTGAGTCAGGCACAAAGAAAGACACCACCATCCTGGAGATCCGAGGCCCAGGGTTCCAGATGACACCCATGGTTACCCACCAGCCGCTGCAACCCATGCCCCTCCGGGAGGATTACATCATCCACACTATATTCCCCTCCAATGGCACCGGCCTCTACAAAGGTGCCCACCAAGTGTCCAATGCAGGGTATGGCACCAACCGTGGCTATAGAGAAGGAGGGATCCCAGATATAGACTACTGTTACACGTGATAGTCCTGGCCAGTTCCACACTGTTCTAGGTGTACTGTATAGATGCACAGTTTTTTTTGTCCGCATGGGTTCTTCTGAAGCACCCCCTTTTGTGCCTTCCTCTTCTAGTCTCCCATTCCAGCTAAGCCTGCTGTTTACTGCACTGACACTATTTGATGAATTGGTTGGGATGCCTGCAGGAAACCGCTCCTGGTACACAGCACAGCAGGGACTAACGAACGTCCCATTACAGGTGTTGATACGGACTGCTTCTTCACACCGTCAGTAACAGTCAGTGTACTTGTTCATCACTGCTCCCTCTCTCAGTGAGACATAGTCAAATAATGTGCTGTGTTGAAACGGCAAGATATTTTCACATACAGTACAGTTCCATTTCAGGGCATATGTATGGGAACGTCACACTAACAAAGCTGTTAAAAAGGTTAAAAAGTCCAGAAAGGGTCAGAGAGACAGACTGATATGCATCCCTTGCCCACTGGCCATATTTTGCCCTCTTGGCTCATCCGTGTAAATGCCTCAACTATCCTGATGTGGCCATTTTGTCCTATCAGTTACCTGAAGACAGGGCTCTTTAAAGCTGTGAATGGTTCTTTTTCAAACGGCCCACATAACCGCTTGTCTTAAAGCAGACTAGTTGTAGTCTGATCCAGTAGTTCCACAGGGTGAGGGTCTTGTCGGGGCCCAGGGGTGGCTGTCCCTGAAGATATCCTTGATGACTCTGGCTAAATTCTAGAACGGAACAATGCATTGAATTCAATGCAGCCCAGGCTTGTAGATACTTAACTTTGATAGACATCCACTAATCAAAGCTGGTGCTTTGACCAGTCCCTCATTTGCTACCCTTATTTATTGGTTTTGTTTTCAGTGCGTTTTTTTGGAGCTGGGCCTTGACATTTTTGATGGGGAAATTACTCTAATTTCACCCTTGATGGGGATGATGGATTTGTTGTAGGTCATTTTTGAGCAAGAAGAAGATTTAAAAAATACATAAAAAACTCTGAAGATTAGAATTCTCTTGACTGCACCAGCGTGAATGTTTATGTTATGTACACCTCTTCAATGAAAACTATCTGAAGCAAAAGAGACATTATCAGTTTACAAGACTTGGTTAATAATAGACTACCCTGCCAAGACTGTCAAATCACTACTTTGAGACTTAAGAGTCAACCCTCCATTTCTCCCTCTGTGTAGTTATCAAGTTACCTTGGAAGGTGGTGGTGTTCTGGTGAGAAGGGGGGCCTCTGCTTGGTACTAGATGGCTTTGTAGTTGTTCACTAGTGGGCCGATTCCCAACAGGACAGAGGACTTCTGTGGAGCATCCTGTGGACAGACACAGCGGTCTTGTAAGTGTGAACCAGACAATTAGTATGTAAACAGCTAGAGGATATCAGGTAGATTATCAAACCGTAACACTGTGGACCTGCACTGTGGGAGGGAGTGAGTAGGTCGAGGATCCGAAGAGGTGGGGTGAAGCGACAATGGGGTGAGTTCTATTTTCCTTTGTGTGGGCACTGATGATAATCCTCTGCTCAGCTGGGTTGGGCTCAATTCGAAGTGAAGGCAGTCAATTCAGGAAGTGTTTGAATTTAAACTCTTGAAATAAATAGCTTTTCAGTTTTTTGAGAAGTCATTGAAAATAAATGCCCTTATTTAGATTATTTGATTGTAATTTTAGTTTACTTCTTGAATTGACTGCCTTCATTTCGAATTGAGCCCAACCCTGCTACTCAGTCCACTTCCCCTACACCCAGCAGCACTACAAATGTAAATGAATCAGCACTTACAGCTACATAACAGGCAGTGAATGAGGGGATAATGACAGACAGGGAGACCTAGAGAGACACAGAGGAAAAGAGAGCGACAGAAGACAACACAGAAATGATGGCTCTAGAACGACGGAGTTAACCCGGGCATAAACCTGTTTGTCATAGCCTGCTACTCCCCATTGCTTTAATATTCTCCATTGCTTGTTTATCACTTTGCTGTTTCCATGGTGGAAACAAATCGTGATTCCTTGGCTGTTTTGTCTGTTAGGATTTCCTAGTAGGTTGACTGTCAAACAATATGTCAAAGGAGCATTCATTATATTTGATTTTGAAATACAACATGTGAAACTGGAACAAATGATGCTGTTGGTGGCAGGTTTTTATTTTAGACATTTTTGATAAACATCATTTTTACATTTTTTATTTTATTCATCTTATGCTGTTACCATGACATCCACTAATTTCCACTTTGAGATACCATCCACACCTGTCTCTACAGGAAAAACTAAATACTGAGCCTTTTAAAAGTGTAGGTGTCCCTATTGAGTGTACACCTTTAGAAATCAATTCTCAGAGAGTGGTAATAGTACAGTATAATCTATCACATTTCACAGCAACAATGTCGCCATTTCACCATATGTAAGAGCACAAATAACTGTTGAAATATATATATTTTATTTTTTTAAGTAACCACACATAGGGGTAATAGTGAGAGGAAGAATCATATCACAGGTAACCAGCTTACATACAGAAACCAGGCCTGCATGTTTTACTGTAACTCCCTCTCTCTCCTATAAAACATAGTGTATTTATTTGGTATGCAGCTATTACGGCAGGTAGCATAGTGCTTAGAGGGTTGCACCAGTTACCGCGAGGTCGCTGGTTCAAATGAGCCATCAAGGTGAAAAATGAGCAAGGCACTTAACCATAATTTGCTTTACTATGGCTGACCCTGTAAAACACCAAATTTCACTGCACCTATGTGATAATATATATATATTTTGTTTCTAGTTGAGCTTGCATGCCTAGATATGTATGTTTGAGAGAAAGGGAGGAGAGAGAGAGAGAGAGAGAGAGAGAGAGAGAGAGAGAGAGAGAGAGAGAGAGAGAGAGAGAGAGAGAGAGAGAGAGTACCATAGTAAGTATGCAGCTTGTGTGCATCACAGTCATCGCAGGGAGCACTTACGGTAATTTTGTTTCATTTTTTTAGACCATCTGCCGATTTTACTTCTCTGTCGACTCGACCAGCAGTTGGTGTTTGTTTGTGTGTCAGATTGTGTGGCTCCTGCCGACTCAGACCAGCAGTTGTTCCACCTGCAGCCCATTAACACAGATGTCTTCCCTTTCCTGCTGCGACTGCCCTGGCTCCACCGAAAGGCCCTGTTTGCATAGTCTGTGTTTCTAAAAAAAAAATAAAACACTCCTCTCTGTGCTCAGATCGATGCTAGCTGCACAATAACAGAGAGTGAAAACAGGGTCAGCTGGGGATCCGTCACCCAGCACACTTTCTAAAGCTTTCTGGGTGAAATGGTGCTCATCATTATTATCATTATCATCAATTATTGCACATTCCCATCCACATTCAGTGCGCCCTCTTCATGCCCCTTCTCTTAGTAGAGTGCCCATCACCCAACCCACACAAGAGTTGGAAGCCTTTGGTATGCTGAGTGGATCCAGGTTTCAGGCGCCAACTTGTGCCACTTTCACATCATGTCGGAAACTTGGGAACTCTTGAGATTTCCGACTTACTTATTCATTGTAGAAAGATGATACAGAATCAACCAACAGGAAGTTCTACGCAAATAACTTACGTTAATTTTAACTCTAAGGTCCTGAGTTTCCAACATGACATGAACACGGCATAACACACGAAATTCAAGGCAATGGTCTGTGGTTTTATGCTTTAAAAATCATTTTAATGTTATTTTTTTTGTCTACCCCTCCATATTGTTCCTGTGTTTTTTGTAATTTGCTGCTGTTGAAACATCGCTCTCTCTTCCTTTGTTGGACTCTGTGTTATACTGAGAAAAAATGAACTATTTTGTATAAAAGATGTCTCTTTTCAATGTGATTAAAGGGGAAATGTGCAAAGCCTTGTGGAGTCCATTTATTTGTGTGTGTGTGGAGTCCATGTATTTGTTTGAGTGAGTGTGTGTGTTACTGTGTGTGTTTCAGTCTGTCTGTCTAGCATTAGTGTGTTTGTGTCTGTTTGAGTGTACCTGTTCCTCGTTAAAGTTGTGTCCTAGCACACAGGGGTCTAAACCCAAGCCAAGTAGCTTGTTGGCTGTGGTACAGATGTATTGATTTCCACTGCTTTGGCCCCCTCATATCCCACAGGCAAATACACACACACACACACACAGTGTCGGAGAAACCGACACTGTCCTCAGCAGCAATCTAGTTTGGAATATGCTCAGGACGCACACACACACACACACACACACACACACACACACACACACACACACACACACACACACACACACACACACACACACACACACACACACACACACACACACACACACACACACACACACACACACACACACACACACACACACACACACACATCTACACAGCTGATAAACCTACAATGATTACCATTGCACTCATTGTCTTCTCTCGCTGTTCTTTATTTCCTCCCCTGTTCAAAAACAAGCAGCTCCGAGAACAGATGGGCCAGCATTAACCTGCTCTCACATTCATACTGGCCTGTTCATGAGCGCCTTTAAACTATGTCCATGGCTGCTGGATGCACTAATACTGAAGAGACATTATCACAGCAGTGCTGGCTGACTATGAGTAACACGGGAATTAGTCTACTGGGACAATAAGCAGCTAAGAACAGTAGGAACCTTCCGATGAACTCATTTAGTTGGGAAATGTTTTAAGGCAGCTGTTTCTTTCCTCTAGTTGTCTGCCTAGCTGGTCTGAAAGAGGAAGGAACCATTTTGGATTTGATAGTCTGAGGCAGAGGTGTACACATTAGCGGTATGCATTACTGTGGTTTTAGTCCATTGAACAATCCTGACTGCAAAAGGAAACAAGTTGGGCAAATAGAGAGAGGCATGCAGGCCCAAGGGAACAGTCATTTGTACAGGAGTTACGTTGTGTCCCCCATCCACCCCTCCTCTAGAGGACAGCCTAAGTGCTCCAGGCCTCATGTCTTTTATAGGATTTCCAGGGCACCATATTAAATAGAAGCATGTCAAAAGGATGGAGGGGTGGGGGGGGGGGAGTGAGACAGCCAATGTCACTGTATTTCCTATCTTTATTGGGAGTGACACAAACAGCCCTCCCCTCCACCTCCTCCCCTCTTCTGTATGGATTAGCTGAGAGTAGGGGGAGGTCAGTAGGCATGCGTCTCACTTCTTTCCCTCTGTCTCACACACTCCATTTGTCTCTGTCTCTTTCTATACCCAACCACCCCATCCACTGCCTCTGCTTCATCCATCCATCCGTGATTCCCCTCCTCTTTCCCTCTCGCTCTGTGTGGAATTTCTCTTTGTCTGTCTGTGTGTGTGTCCTTCATTTGACATACATGAATCAATCAGTCAATCCAATTTTATTCCGAGCAAAGCCCAGCGGACCTGCCTTCAAGCCATTGCTCTGGAAAAGTAACGGAATCCAGTGTCTAATTACGTTCCAAATCATATTGCGATTGTGATCGTGGATTGAATTAAGATATACAATTTTGCTTGATTCTTAGATACAGGGCAAACGATTTGTTGTAAAGAAGTCAAATGAGGAGAAATTAAGTGCAGGTACAAGTTCGAAAACTGCATCAAATGCAATTGTAATAATAAGTGTGTAATCAGCTGTGTTGGTGTCTAAGGCGGGTTGAGGGTCACCCGACCTAAGCAAGCAGTCTGCATGGGGACTGACTCACTGGGAAGGGACGGCTGTGGCCTGCTCTGACTGCACGCTGGTTTAGACAGTGTCACGCCCTGACTGTAGAGATCCTTTTATTCTCTATGTTTGTTTGGTCAGGGTGTGACTCGGGTGGGAAAGTCTATGCTTTCTGGTTCTTTGTTTTTGGCCGGGTATGATTCTCAATCAGGGACAACTGTCTATCGTTGTCTCTGATTGGGAATCATACTTAGGCAGCCTTTCTTACTTTTCTTATTTGTGGGTTGTTGTCTTTGTTAGTGGCATTTATAGCCTTACAGAGCTTCACGTTCGTTTAGTTGTTTATTGTTTTGTTGGCGACATTTAAAATAAAATAATTTACGCTTACCACGCTGCACCTTGGTCCGTTCATTTCCTTGACAACGATCGTGACAGACAGCTCATTGTTACTGCCTAAGCACATCTAATTCAATTATATTTGTCACGTGCCGAAAACAATGGGTGTAGACTTGTGAAATGTTTGCTTATGAGCCCTTCCCGAAATAATCATATAAATAAAAATAGTAACACAAGAGGAATAAAATACATGGAGCTATATACAGGGAGTACCAGTACCAGATCAATGTGGAGCTACATACAGGGAGTACCAGTACCAGATCAATGTGGAGCTATATACAGGGAGTACCAGTACCAGATCAATGTGGAGCTACATACAGGGAGTACCAGTACCAGATCAATGTGGAGCTATATACAGGGAGTACCAGTACCAGATCAATGTGGAGCTACATACAGGGAGTACCAGTACCAGATCAATGTGGAGCTATATACAGGGAGTACCAGTACCAGATCAATGTGAAGCTATATACAGGGAGTACCAGTACCAGATCAATGTGAAGCTATATACAGGGAGTACCAGTACCAGATCAATGTGGAGCTATATATAGGGAGTACCAGTACCAGATCAATGTGGAGCTATATACAGGGAGTACCAGTACCAGATCAATGTGGAGCTATATACAGGGAGTACCAGTACCAGATCAATGTGGAGCTATATACAGGGAGTACCAGTACCAGATCAATGTGGAGCTATATACAGGGAGTACCAGTACCAGATCAATGTGGAGCTATATATAGGAAGTACCAGTACCAGATCAATGTGGAGCTATATACAGGGAGTACCAGTACCAGATCAATGTGGAGCTATATACAGGGAGTACCAGTACCAGATCAATGTGGAGCTATATACAGGGAGTACCAGTACCAGATCAATGTGAAGCTATATACAGGGAGTACCAGTACCAGATCAATGTGGAGCTATATATAGGAAGTACCAGTACCAGATCAATGTGGAGCTATATACAGGGAGTACCAGTACCAGATCAATGTGGAGCTATATACAGGAGTACCAGTACCAGATCAATGTGGAGCTATATACAGGGAGTACCAGTACCAGATCAATGTGAAGCTATATACAGGAGTACCAGTACCAGATCAATGTGGAGCTATATACAGGGAGTACCAGTACCTGATCAATGTGGAGCTATATACAGGGAGTACCAGTACCAGTACCAGATCAATGTGGAGCTATATACAGGGAGTACCAGTACCAGTACAATATCAATGTGGAGCTATATACAGGGAGTACCAGTACCAGTACCAGATCAATGTGGAGCTATATACAGGGAGTACCAGTACCAGATCAATGTGGAGCTATATACAGGGAGTACCAGTACCAGATCAATGTGGAGCTATATACAGGGAGTACCAGTACCAGATCAATGTGGAGCTATATACAGGGAGTACCAGTACCAGTACCAGATCGATGTGGAACTATATACAGGGAGTACCAGTACCAGTACCAGATCAATGTGGAGCTATATACAGGGAGTACCAGTACCAGATCAATGTGGAGCTATATACAGGGAGTACCAGTACCAGTACCAGATCAATGTGGAGCTATATACAGGGAGTACCAGTACCAGATCAATGTGGAGCTATATATAGGAAGTACCAGTACCAGATCAATGTGGAGCTATATACAGGGAGTACCAGTACCAGATCAATGTGGAGCTATATACAGGGAGTACCAGTACCAGATCAATGTGGAGCTATATACAGGGAGTACCAGTACCAGATCAATGTGAAGCTATATACAGGGAGTACCAGTACCAGATCAATGTGGAGCTATATACAGGGAGTACCAGTACCTGATCAATGTGGAGCTATATACAGGGAGTACCAGTACCAGTACCAGATCAATGTGGAGCTATATACAGGGAGTACCAGTACCAGTACAATATCAATGTGGAGCTATATACAGGGAGTACCAGTACCAGTACCAGATCAATGTGGAGCTATATACAGGGAGTACCAGTACCAGATCAATGTGGAGCTATATACAGGGAGTACCAGTACCAGATCAATGTGGAGCTATATACAGGGAGTACCAGTACCAGATCAATGTGGAGCTATATACAGGGAGTACCAGTACCAGTACCAGATCGATGTGGAACTATATACAGGGAGTACCAGTACCAGTACCAGATCAATGTGGAGCTATATACAGGGAGTACCAGTACCAGATCAATGTGGAGCTATATACAGGGAGTACCAGTACCAGTACCAGATCAATGTGGAGCTATATACAGGGAGTACCAGTACCAGATCAATGTGGAGCTATATACAGGGAGTACCAGTACCAGTGTAACAGTATAATTTTAAACCGTCCCCTCGCCCATTCCCCGGCGCGAACCAGTACCTTCTGCACACATCAACAACAGTCACCCACGAAGCATCGTTACCCAGAGCAAGGGGAAACACTACTTCAAGGTCTCAGAGCAAGTGACGTAACCGATTGAAACGCTATTTAGCGCACACCGCTAACTAAGCTAGCCGTTTCACATCCGTTACACTCACATTTAACATACATTTACATTTAAGTCATTTAGCAGACGCTCTTATCCAGAGCGACTTACAAATTGGTGCATTCACCTTATGACATCCAGTGGAACAGCCACTTTACAATAGTGCATCTAAATCTTTTAAGGGGGGTAGAAGGAATACTTTATCCTATCCTAGGTATTCCTTAAAGAGGTGGGGTTTCAGGTGTCTCCGGAAGGTGGTGATTGACTCCGCTGTCCTGGCGTCGTGAGGGAGTTTGTTCCACCATTGGGGGGCCAGAGCAGCGAACAGTTTTGACTGGGCTGAGCGGGAACTGTACTTCCTCAGTGGTAGGGAGGCGAGCAGGCCAGAGGTGGATGAACGCAGTGCCCTTGTTTGGGTGTAGGGCCTGATCAGAGCCTGGAGGTACTGAGGTGCCGTTCCCCTCACAGCTCCGTAGGCAAGCACCATGGTCTTGTAGCGGATGCGAGCTTCAACTGGAAGCCAGTGGAGAGAGCGGAGGAGCGGGGTGACGTGAGAGAACTTGGGAAGGTTGAACACCAGACGGGCTGCGGCGTTCTGGATGAGTTGTAGGGGTTTAATGGCACAGGCAGGGAGCCCAGCCAACAGCGAGTTGCAGTAATCCAGACGGGAGATGACAAGTGCCTGGATTAGGACCTGCCCCGCTTCCTGTGTGAGGCAGGGTCGTACTCTGCGGATGTTGTAGAGCATGAACCTACAGGAACGGGCCACCGCCTTGATGTTAGTTGAGAACGACAGGGTGTTGTCCAGGATTACATTTACATTTACATTTAAGTCATTTAGCAGACGCTCTTATCCAGAGCGACTTACAAATTGGTGCATTCACCTTATGACATCCAGTGGAACAGCCACTTTACAATAGTGCATCTAAATCTTTTAAGGGGGGAGTAGAAGGAATACTTTATCCTATCCTAGGTATTCCTTAAAGAGGTGGGGTTTCAGGTGTCTCCGGAAGGTGGTGATTGACTCCGCTGTCCTGGCGTCGTGAGGGAGTTTGTTCCACCATTGGGGGGCCAGAGCAGCGAACAGTTTTGACTGGGCTGAGCGGGAACTGTACTTCCTCAGTGGTAGGGAGGCGAGCAGGCCAGAGGATCACGCCAAGGTTCTTAGCGCTCTGGGAGGAGGACACAATGGACACAATGGAGTTGTCAACCGTGATGGCGAGATCATGGAATGGGCAGTCCTTCCCCGGGAGGAAGAGCAGCTCCGTCTTGCCGAGGTTCAGCTTGAGGTGGTGATCCGTCATCCACACTGATATGTCTGCCAGACATGCAGAGATGCGATTTGCCACCTGGTCATCAGAAGGGGGAAAGGAGAAGATTAATTGTGTGTCGTCTGCATAGCAATGATAGGAGAGACCATGTGAGTTTATGACAGAGCCAAGTGACTTGGTGTATAGCGAGAATAGGAGAGGGCCTAGAACAGAGCCCTGGGGGACACCAGTGGTGAGAGCGCATGGTGAGGAGACAGATTCTCGCCACGCCACCTGGTAGGAGCGACCTGTCAGGTAGGACGCAATCCAAGCGTGGGCCGCGCCGGAGATGCCCAACTCGGAGAGGGTGGAGAGGAGGATCTGATGGTTCACAGTATCGAAGGCAGCCGATAGGTCTAGAAGGATGAGAGCAGAGGAGAGAGAGTTAGCTTTAGCAGTGCGGAGCGCCTCCGTGATACAGAGAAGAGCAGTCTCAGTTGAATGACTAGTCTTGAAACCTGACTGATTTGGATCAAGAAGGTCATTCTGAGAGAGATAGCGGGAGAGCTGGCCAAGGACGGCACGTTCAAGAGTTTTGGAAAGAAAAGAAAGAAGGGATCCTGGTCTGTAGTTGTTGACATCGGAGGGATCGAGTGTAGGTTTTTTCAGAAGGGGTGCAACTCTCGCTCTCTTGAAGACGGAAGGGACGTAGCCAGCGGTCAGGGATGAGTTGATGAGCGAGGTGAGGTAAGGGAGAAGGACTCCGGAAATGGTCTGGAGAAGAGAGGAGGGGATAGGGTCAAGCGGGCAGGTTGTTGGGCGGCCGGTTGTCACAAGACGCGAGATTTCATCTGGAGAGAGAGGGGAGAAAGAGGTCAGAGCACAGGGTAGGGCAGTGTGAGCAGAACCAGCGGTGTCGTTTGACTTAGCAAACGAGGATCGGATGTCGTCGACCTTCTTTTCAAAATGGTTGACGAAGTCATCTGCAGAGAGGGAGGGGGGGGGGAGGAGGATTCGGGAGGGAGGGAGGAGAAGGTGGCAAAGAGCTTCCTAGGGTTAGAGGCAGATGCTTGGAATTTAGAGTGGTAGAAAGTGGCTTTAGCAGCAGAGACAGAGGAGGAAAATGTAGAGAGGAGGGAGTGAAAGGATGCCAGGTCCCCCTTTTGACCTTCCTCCTTTTTCCGCAGCAACCAGTAATCCGGGTCACGGCACCAATGTAACAGTATAATTTGAAACCGTCCCCTCGCCCATACCCGGGCGCGAACCAGGGACCTTCTGCACACATCAACAACAGTCACCCACGAAGCATCGTTACCCATCGCTCCACAAAAGCCGAGGCCCTTGCAGAGCAAGGGGAAACACTACTTCAAGGTCTCAGAGCAAGTGACGTCAGATCAATGTGGAGCTATATACAGGGAGTACCAGTACCAGTACCAGATCAATGTGGAACTATATACAGGGAGTACCAGTACCAGTACCAGATCAATGTGGAGCTATATACAGGGAGTATCAGTACCAGTACCAGTTCAATGTGGAGCTATATACAGGGAGTACCAGTACCAGGTCAATGTGGAGCTATATACAGGGAGTACCAGTACCAGATCAATGTGGAGCTATATACAGGGAGTACCAGTACCAGATCAATGTGGAGCTATATACAGGGAGTACCAGTACCAGAACAATGTGGAGCTATATACAGGGAGTACCAGTACCAGATCAATGTGGAGCTATATACAGAGAGTACCAGTGTAACAGTATAACTTTAGACCTTCCCCTCGCGAACCAGGGACCCTCTGCACACATCAACAACAGTCACCCAGAAAGCATCGTTACCCATCGCTCCACAAAAGCCGCGGCCCTTGCAGAGCAAGGGGAACCACTACTTCAAGGTCTCAGAGCAAGTGACGTCACCGATTGAAATGCTATTTAGCGCGCACCACCGCTAACTAGCTAGCCGTTTCACATCCGTTACACTAGTACCAGATCAATGTGGAGCTATATAGAGGGAGTACCAGTACCATGTCAATGTGGAGCTATATACAGGGAGTACCAGATCAATGTGGAGCTATATACAGGGAGTACCAGATCAATGTGGAGCTATATACAGGGAGTACCAGTACAAGATCAATGTGCAGGGGTACGGGGGATTTGAGATAGACATGAACAAGGCAGGTTAAAGTGACTAGGTATCAGGATATGCACTGAGTGTACAAAACATTAGGAACACGATCCTAATATTGAGTTGCACCCCCTTTTGCCCTCAGAACAACCTCAATTCGTCGGGATCATGGACTCTATAAGGTGCCTAAAGTGTTGCATAGGGATGCTGGCCCATGTCGACTCCAATGCTTCCCACAGTTTTGTCTTGCCCATTCACCCTCTGAATGGCACACATACACAATCAACTAGCTCTCACATCTTTGCATCAGAATTAAACATTCATCCATGATTTTCAAAACATCAAATTTAGAAGTTGTTGCAAACATAACAGTTCAAGTTGTTTAAGGTTAAGTTTAGGCATTAACTCCTAATTTTGAAGGTTAGGGTTAAGTTCTGGCATTAACTCAGAAATCTTAAGGTTAGGCATTAACTCAAAATGGTTAAGGTAAGGGTTAAGGTTTAGGATAGAAAATCTAAAACAAGTTGTTGATGCTTCTGATTCCAAAGGTTGCTAGTTGAAATCCAACGATAGAAAGTCATTTTGGAGATTTTAGTTTTAAGCCTATCCCAAACCTTAACTCTTACCTTAACCATTCATAACCCTATCCCAAACCTTAACTCTTACCTTAACCATTCATAACCCTATCCCAAACCTTAACTCTTACCTTAATCATTGGAATCAGAGGCAAATGCTTACGCCCATACACAATGCCGTAGCAAATCCAGAACCGCTTAAGGCAACGGAGCTCACTGATGCCCCTAGTGGCTCGTTTCCATGCCATCTCCCGACGTCGTCAGACATGGATGGATGTTGAATACGGACTTGTATCATGGGTGATCTGGCTGTACACAATCCTGCATCTACACTGATTGAAGTGGATTGAGCAAGTGACATCAATAAGGGATCTTAGCTTTTAACCAGATTCACCTGGTCAGTCTATGTCGTGGAAATGTTTTGTACACTCATTGGATAATAAGAGTAAAATAAAAACAGAGTAGCAGCATATGATGAGTGTAATGGTGTGTGTGTATTTGTGTGTGCGTGTGTATGTATATTTGTGTTGTGTCCGTATGCGTGTGTGTTATGTGTGTGTGTGTATGTAGTGTATGTGAATGTGTGTGGGTTCGTGTGAGTGTCAGTGCAGTGTGTGTGAGTGAGTGAGTGTGTATATAGTGTGCATATATAATCTTGTGACTGTATATATAGTCAGTGCAAGGTATGGTCAGTGCAGATAGTCCAGGTAACTATTTAATTCACTATTTAGTTCTGATGTAGTTCTGATGGCTATTTAGTAGAAGCTGTCTCAGAGCCTGTTGGTCCGAGAGCCGATGCTTCGGTACCGTTTGCCGGACGGTATCAGTGTGAACAGTCTTTAGCTGGGGTGTCTGGAGCTGGGGTGTCTGACACTGCCTGATATAGAGGTCCTGGACAGCAGGGAGCTAGGCCCCGGTGATCTACTGGGCTTTCCACACCACCATCTGTAACACTTTGCGGTCGAAGACAGTGCATTTGCCATACCAAGTGGTGATGCAACCAGTCAAGATGCTCTCGATGGGGCAGCTGTATAACATTTTGAGGATCCGAGGGCCCATGCTAAATCTTTTACGCCTCTTGAGGGGGTAGTGGCGCTGTTATGCCCTTTTCATGACTGTGCAGGTATATGTGGACCTTGTTAAGTCCTTAGTGATGATCTCTGTCGATGTGGATCGGGGGGTGCTCTCCCCTCATTCTCCTGCAGTCCACGATCAGCTCCTTGGTCTCACTGGTGTTGAGGGAAAGGTTGTTGTAGTGGCTTACCACCATTGTGTCATCAGCAAACTTGATGATGGTGTGGGAGTCGTGCGGGGCCTCACAGTCGTGGGTGAACAGGGAGTACAGGTGGGGACTAAGCACACACACCCATGGGGCCCCCGTGTTGAGGGTCAGCATGCCGGGGGTGTTGTTGCCTACCCTCACCACCTGGAGCCTGCCCGTCAGGAAGTCCAGAGTCCAGTTGCAGAGGGAGGTGTTCATCTTGATGAGCTTGGGGGGGAATATGGTGTTGAATGCTGAGTTGTAGTCTATGAACAGCATTCTTACATACACACACACACACACACACACACACACACACACACACACACACACACACTTGCTGTACCTATTTCATGCTTTCTTGGGCCCATCTGGATGATCAACACCACACTGATTTAGTGCCAGCCCCTCTCTCCCCACTCCAGGAGCCCCATTCATTACAAAAGCCAATGCAATAATCCTCATGCTTTCCTTCATGGACAGGGCTGTCGGCTGATCGATACAGAAGGAATAAATCAATTGATGCCACTGCCACACAAACTGACTCTCCCCCTGCCCCTACCCACAACCTTCCCTGTTGTTGTTTCGCTCCACACCTCCTCAGCTCTCAGGCTGCCCTCTCGTCTGCGTCTTTGTCATTACAGTCGCCCCTTCTGCTCTGACAGCACCACTGCTTTCAATATCCTGTATTCACTATTCCCTCAGTGATTCACGTGTTTGCTTCATGTCATTACAGAGCATCACATCACATCAAATCCCATGTAATTTCACATATCACATTCTCTCCACCCATCCTTACCACTTCTTTGGGTGATGTTGCTCTCTTCTCTTTTGACACTGCCTCTCTAATTTGTCACCTCTTCTGCAGACAATCTAGCTGTGCAGTGAGCTGTGAAAGACTCTCTCTCGCTCCCTCGCTCACAAATGCATGCACACCAATATACACACACGCAAACACATACACGGATGTGTATATATAGACACTCGTTCTTATGCTGACACTCTCATACACACACCTGCTCTCCAATTTCATTATCTGTCACATAAAAGTTATGTAGGTTGATTCAGCAGCATTTGGGCCATAGGGTGATGGGACATAAGACATTTTTATGAATAGGCAGAGTCATGGTCATATATATATATATATATATATATTTTACAATATTTCTCTCAGGCAGAGCCAAACGTTCATTGCCCTTTTCATTATTTTTTTCTGCCAAGCTATTCAGTGTGTTTTCTAATGGGCTTGGAAATGGCACAAAACCCCATTTAGGATGGGATCATTTAGACCAGGGGAGTCAAACTCATTTCATGGAGGGCCGAGTGTCTGCTGGTTTTTGGCGTTTCCTTTCAATTTGTGTCCAATTAAGACCTACACAACCAGATGAGGGGAGTTCCTAACTAACCAATGACCTTAATTAATCAATCAAGTACAAGGGAGGAGCTAAAACACTGAGACATTCGGCCCTCTGAATGAGTTTGACAGGTGATTTAGACTATTGGCGTGTAGCAGCGGGAGAGAACCTTGTTCACGATTGCTGGTTTATGTCCGGCTCGCCCCAGCTTCCCACCCACCCACACACACATTCACACATACAGTATCTCTTACTAAGGTTATCATAAATTAACAACATTTTTTCAAATAAGAATCCAGGGGTTGGGTCGGCAACACCCAGCAGTGTACGCTGAGCGATGCTAAGCTCCTGCTGCCATCAGGCGACATACAGGGGTAACTGCAACTCAGCAAGGCACTGCAAAGGATTAATGACAACATAACAAAAGGATCCTACATCACATGTTCTTTAGAAAATCCACACTGTTGCTGCATTGAACTGTGATGGCAAGCAGATAGATGAATTAAGTAATGATTATATGATCATTTATGATGAATCATAAACTTCCCAAAAAATCCTACAAAACATCCAGTGAAATCGGAAATATCAGCATTACTTTAAATGTGTTCATCAACATGTTGTCCTGAAACTCAATGCTTTGTTGGGGATTAGGACTGATGTTTAAGCACTTTGTGACATCTGCTGATGTAAAAAGGGCTTTATTAATAAATGTGATTGATTGATTGATGTTTTTCTCCAGAGGAGTCTGATTCAAGTAGAATATGAATCTCCACTGGGATTCTCTGCCTCTAATCCTATTATGGGGGCTGAGTCACTGGCTTACTGGTGCTCTTCCATGCCGTTCCTAGGAGGGGTGTGTCACTTGAGTGGGTTGAGTCACTGACGTGATTTTCCTGTCTGGGTTGGCGCCCCCCTTGGGTTGTGCTGTGGCGGAGATCTTTGTGGGCTATACTTGGCCTTGTGGTGGTTGAAGTTGGTGATTGAAGATATCCATCTAGTGGGTTGAGGGCTGTGCTTTGGCAAAGTGGGTGGGGTTATATCCTGCCTGTTTGGCCCTGTCCGGGGGTATCATCGGATGAAGCCACAGTGTCTCCCGACCCCTCCTGTTTCAGCCTCCAGTATTTATGCTGCAGTAGTTAATGTGTCGGGGGGCTAGGGTCAGTCTGTTATATCTGGAGTATTTCTCCTGTCTTATCCGGTGTCGTGTGTGAATTTAAGTATGCTCTCTCTAATTCTTTCTTTCTTTCTGACTCCTTGCTGTCCCCAGTCCACCTGGCCGTGCTGTTGCTCCAGTTTCAACAGTTCTGCCTGCGGCTATGGAACCCTGACCTGTTCACCGGACGTGCTACGGTGCTGCGGTAGAGATACTCTGAATGTGATCGGCTACGAAAAGCCAACTGACATTTACTCCTGAGGTGCTGACCTGTTGCACCCTCGACCACTGTGATTATTATTATTTGACCCTGTTGGTGATCTATGAACATTTGAACATCCTGGCCATGTTCTGTTATAATCTCCACCTGGCACAGCCAGAAGAGGACTGGCCACCCCCCATAGCCTGGTTCTTCTCTAGGTTTCTTCCTAGGTTCTGGCCTTTCTATGGAGTTTCCTAGCCACCGTGCTTCTACACCTGCATTGCTTGCTGTTTGGGGTTTTAGGCTGGGTTTCTGTACAGCACTTTGAGATATCAGCTGATGTAAGAAGGGCTTTATAAATAAATGTGATTTGATATGGTAATGTTCCTTTGCTCAGGCGTCGCTGACGCATGCCAGATCTTACAACGTCTGGATAGGCATTTTAAGTTTCAGGTAACCACATCATATGTTATGGCAATCTGACAGTCGATGACACAGTCGATGACGTGGCACCCAACCATTGTTTGTTGCATGCAATATCTGAGCAAGGGGAACAAAACAAAAAGCTGCAGCTCAATCAGGCAGCTCTGGTGCTGCAGGGACGTCTCACAAGGACGGGTAATTACAATCATCATGGTGTGAGTATGGAAGGGGAATGAGATCACCTTAACCCTTACATTAAACATATGTGTAGGCTACTTGTTTGCCTATTATTATTAAATCCTTACCACTTGGTGTTCAAGCTCATTATACTGTGTGTTACTATGGATTCCATGTCTACTGTAAAGATGATATATCCACCCTTCAGAAATATTGAATATATTTTAATACTCTAACATCCCTTGTGGAAAGAAGTATAGCAGTATGATAATATTAATAGAGTTGATCATGTTATCGTGTAAGTATCCATTCGTATTAATGAATTAAAGAAAATAAATGTTATTTTTTACAACACGAATCTAAGATAGTTTATAGGTTACCACTATATTTATTAATGACTTCATTGCTATTCATTAATTTATTTAACGTTACAACAATAGGAAAGGAATAACATCACATATACAGTGCATTCAGGAAGTATTCAGACCCCTTGACTGTTCCACATTTTGTTACATTACAGCCTTATTCTAAAATTGATTAAATAAAGAATTTTCCTCATCAATACCCCAATAATACCCCAATAATGACAGTGTAAACAGGTTTCTAGAAATGTTTGCAAATGTATTAAAAATAGAAATACCTTATTTACATAAGTATTCAGATCCTTTGCTACGAGACTCGAAATTGAGCTCAGGTGCATCCTGTTTCCATTGATCATCCTTGAGATGTTTCTACAACTTGATTGGACATGATTTGGAAAGGCACACACTTGTCTATATAAGCAAGTCAGAGCAAAAACCAATTCATGAGGCTGAAGGAATTATCCGTAGAGGCACAGATCTAGGGAAGGGTACCAAAAGAATTCTGCAGCATTGAAGGTCCCCAAGAACACCGTGGCATCCATCATTCTTAAATGGAAGAAGTTTGGAACCAACAAGACTCTTCCTAGAGCTGGCCGCATGGCCAAACTAAGCAATCGGGGGCCTTGGTCATTGAGATGACCAAGAACCCGATGGTCACTCAGACAGAGCTCCAGAGTTCCTCTGTGGAGATGGGAAAACCTTCCAAAAGGACAACCATCTCTGCAGCACTCTACCAATCAGTCATTTATGGTAGAGTGGCCAGATGGAAGCCACTCCTCAGTAAAAGGCACATGACAGCCCGCTACGGTGAAGCATGGTGGTGCCAGCATCATGCTGTGGGGATGTTTTTCAGCAGCAGGGACTGGGAGCCTAGTCAGGATTGGGTAAAAGATGAACGGAGCAAAATATAGATCCTTGATGGAAACCTGCTCCAGAGCATTCAAGACTTCAGACTGTGGTGAAGGTTCCCCTTCCAACAGGACAACGGTCCTAAGCACGCAGCCAAGAAAACGCAGGAGTGGCTTTGGGACAAGTCTCTGAATGTCCTTGACTGGCCCAGCCAGAGCCTGGACTTGAACCTGATCAGACATCTCTGGAGAGACCTGAAAATAGCTGCGCAGTGATGCTCCCACATCCAACCTGGCAGAGCTTGAGAGGATCTGCAGAGAAGAATGGAAGAAACTCTCCAAATACAGGTGTGCCAAGCTTGTAGCACCATACCCAAGAAAACTCAAGGCTGTAATCCCTGCCAAATGTGCTTCAACAAAGTACTGAGTAAAGGGTCTGAATACTTCTGTAAATGTATTTTTTTTGTTTGTTTGTTTAAAAAAAAATTGGCCAACATTTCTAAACCTTTTGCTTTGTCATTATGGGTTATTCTGTGTAGATTGATTAGAACAAATTACAATTTAATCCATTTTAGAATAAGGCTGTAACATAACAAAACGTGAAAAAAGTCAAGGGGTCTGAATACTTTCAGAATGCACTGTATGCAGCTTCCATTCTTTATTATATATAACCCAGGGCTTTCTAAGGGGAGATTTCTCTCATAACTCATTTTGTCCTTATGTTCCTTTTGTCATACCAGGTCCACTGACAGCATATCATACTCAATTGATGATTTATATAAACAACAGCAAGCGTTTCCCAATATCCAGAATGTTCTAGAAAAGACATGAATCAGATCGATCCTTCTAGAATGAATATGGTAACGTTCCTTGACTCGACGTTTGTTGTTTTACTCATCGTACTCAACGCGAACTAGCCTTTGATTTGCTGAGCTTTTCTCGATTAACCAAGCTGAACCAATCATACACCAGTGCGCATAAAGCCAGAAATATTACTGAACTATAATAGGTAAGCGCTCTTGGGTTGCCATGTATGCAAGCCGGAGTTTAGAGTAACACAGTTTGGTTATCAATCAACTTCATAAACACTTTTATATTGACAAATTATCTAATACGCAGATCTATATTTAACAAACAATAGAAAACATCCTAAAGGAAACTGCCACAAAACATTTTTGATCTCAGGTCTTCGCTTTCTTTGGACATAATCTGGCAACCTAGTTCCATATTGTGCAGGGGCGGTGCTTTCGTCTCACAGTAGTTTCTGGAACCTCATGGTTATACCATGGAGAAAGTGAGTAGCAACTCATCAATATTCGGGTCAAAAAACTGTTTCTTCTGCAATATTTACAGTATTGTCGCACCGTGTGTGTATGGTGGTCAATTATAACGCTTTGTCCTATTTGAAGATTGATAGCTAGCCAGCAAACTAGTTACAATTTTCTACCTCGCTTTACTCAATGCGGACTTCATTGTTACTAGCTCGCCATGTAACGGTAGCTAGTTGGCTGGCTAGCTAGCTAACCGGCAATGTTAGCGTATTAGCTATATAGCTAACTGGTCATGTTAACACATTAGCTTACAAAATAGCTTTCAATTGTAGTTGGCTAATTTAGCCGGCAAATATGTTTGGTCCAGAACCGTGTGTATTAGTAGCCAGCCGATTTAACTGCCGGTAGTTAGCTAGCTAATCAGCTATTATAGCTAGCTAGTTACCTAGCTAATATTACATACGCATGGTCTGTCGATCATGAGAAAAAAAACAAAGTGCAGGCACGAATGACTTCATGCTGTGAAATGGCTAACATTGCTGGTAGTTAACTTTTTCACGTTTACCAACATGGCTATCTAGCTAGCTTTTCCAATTAGCTAGCTAGCGTACTAGTTGGTTATCTAACTGACTACTAAGTTAGGACATGGCTGGCAAGTTAACCTGCAAGTTAAGTTAAGCGTTGGGCAGGACTTCAAGTCAGGCAGCAATCAAACTTGCTAGCTATCATATAGCAGTAGCTAGTTCAACTCAGTAAACCACCTTTAACATCTTAGTGGTTCAGCTAGCAGTCTATATCCGTTTAGTTGAAACATGGCAAGGTTCTGCAATATGTAATGGCCTCATAGCATGTAGATGTCTAGGCTTGTTTGGTTTAACCTGACTGCTGGCTCCTAACGTTAGACCATGGCTGCTTTAGGAATCAGATTGTTTATAGAGCTCAAAATGGACAAATCACGATGGCAGTATTTCTTTACTTGTCAGTTTAGTAGAAAATCAATATCATGAAAAAGCAATATATTTAAACAGATTTGATTACAGTGAATTTATTCAGGTCCCTCTTTCCCCTCAGGTGTCACAGTTGAAGGATCAGGGCAACAAGGCACTGAGTGCCGGGAAGATCGACGAGGCCATACGCTGCTACACAGAAGCGTTGGCCCTCGATCCCTCAAACCATGTCCTCTTCAGCAACCGCTCGGCTGCCCATGCCAAGAAGGGCAACTACGAGAGTGCTCTGGAGGACGCCTGTCAGACCATCAAGATTAAACCTGACTGGGGAAAGGTGAGACGATGTCACAGCACAGTTGTCCAGAGAGGGTGGCTTGTATTTGCACTAGTTATTGTCAAAAGTGACAAGCCTCATCACCATGATTTGTGCTTGCACAGGGCTACTCAAGGAAAGCGGCAGCCCAGGAGTTCCTTGGACAGTTTGAGGATGCAAAATTGACGTACCAAGAGGGATTCAGACAGGAGCCCACTAATCAGCAGCTCAAGGAGGGGCTGCAGAACATAGAAGCCCGGTTAGCAGGTAGAAATATTTGAACCTGTCACACTTTCACTTACATTATAAAAACAACAATGGGATTTTGTTTGCTCATCATGCGTTTTCCCTGTGTTGTGAATTTCACCTCTTGCCTCACCAGAAAAAAAGATGATGAACCCCTTCTCCATGCCCAACATGTTTGAAAAGCTGGAGAGCGACTCTCGAACCCATGCCCTGATGAAAGATCCAGAGTACCGAGCGCTTTTGGAGCAGCTCAGGGATAAACCGTCTATGCTTGGCTTGTAAGTATTTCTGTGGACGCCTTTTGTGTTGTTGCAACGGCACCTGTACATTTAGAAATTTACTGCATTCTTTCATGCTTTTCAGTTTTTATCTTGTCTGACTGTAGTAATAAGTACCAGAACACAACATTCCTTTGTAGCGCTTGTGAATTTCCTGTGATCTAATTCAAGTACACTGTCTGTCCTTCAACCCTTAGGAAGCTCCAGGACCCTAGAGTAATGACCACCCTGTCGGTCCTGCTGGGGTTAGACTTGGCTGGCATGGATGAAGAGGAAGAGCCTACTCCTCCCCCACCTCCCAAACCCAAAGAGACTCAGCCACCCCCTCCCAAAGAGGAAGACTTACCTGCGAACAAGAGACAAGTAAATATATTGCATTATAAGTAATCCCATAGTCCTTCACAGTCTGGGACAATGGTAATTTGTGCATGTATCTCCTTAGCACCCACACCGATTTGTGGGATTTCTTGCCCTCTCAGCATTGTTTTTAACAGCTTAAATGTCCATTGTGCTTCCATAGGCTCTAAAGGAGAAGGAGCTGGGCAACGAGGCATACAAGAAAAAAGACTTTACCACTGCACTGAAACATTATGAAGAAGCCCTTAAGCATGACCCAACCAACATGACATATCTTTCTAACCAAGCAGGTATACAATCATCATTGTGTATACACACAGAGACAGATAATATTGTGTAAAACAGAGTCTGGTGTTCTCTGTGTGGATAGGCCACTAGGAGTAAATGGATACGACTGCAATCTGGTCAAAGTGTTAACAGACACAGAAGCCCAGTATTTTAATTATGAAACAGAGTATACATGTTTTTTTTACCAGGTAAGTTGACTGAGACCACATTCTCATTCACAGCAACAACCTGGGGATTAGGTACAGGGGAGAGGAAGGGGATGAATGACCCAATTGTAAGCTGGGGATGATTAGGTGACCATGATGGTATGAGGGACCGCTTGGGAATTTAACCAGGACACCAAGGTTAACACCCCTACTCTTAAATAAGTGCCATGGCTCTTTAATGACCACAGAGTCAGGACACCCGTTTAACATCCCATCCGAAAGACGGCACCCTACACAGGGCAGTGGCATGTTTTTTTTAGATCTGAGGAAAGAGTGCCTCCTATTGGCCCTCCAACACCACTTCCAGCAACATCTGGTCTCCCATCTAGTGATTGACCAGGAACAAGCCCGCCCAGCTTCAGAAGCAAGCCAGCAGTGGGATGCAGGGTGGTATGCTGCTATAGTCTGTGTACAGAGGGAAACGGGGTCAAATAAATAGAAAATTACTATAATGTAAATCCAATAAACAATATTACATTAAACCGTCATGTCAGCAATTTCTATACGCAAGTTACAAAAAGAGAATTAACACATCATAATTCCTCTCGAGAATTAACATTAGTTACACCAACTGGTAGGCTAATCACATAATTGTACAAAATGGTAAGAGAATTGGTGAAGAAACTTATCCCTCTACATACACATTTATTGTATGTACATATAACAATAGCAACAGGAATATTATAAAAGTTAAATAAGTTTTTTATTTTATTTTTTACTTACAAAAACAAATATCCCTGCAAATTAAAATGTTAGATCTCCAAGAAAGCCAACGAACTGAGAAATGTTTTTTTTTTTATGGTAACGAGTGGTTGCTATGGTAAATAATCCAATAATAATTGGTAGGACACATGAAAGGGGCTTCTGAGTGGCGCAGTGGTCTAAGGCACTGCATTTCAGTGCTAGAGACGTCACTACCCCAGCCATGATTGGGAGTCCCATAGGGTGGCGCACAATTGGCCAAGCGTCGTTAGGGTTTGGCCGGGGTAGGCCGTCATTGTAAATAAGAACTTGTTCTTAAGTGACTTGCCTAGTTAAATAAAATAAAAGGGATCTCTAAATGAAAAATACTGTTGGATTGATAAAATGTCCTTGAAGATCTAATTTCATTTAGAGGATTCTAAATTAATATCTAAGGGGCTATTGTACATTGAGTGAATTCTAGGATCTTCCCAACTCAGTGCCTTGTTGAGCTCCTATTTACAGTTGTCTTAAATATGCTAATAGAGGTTCATATTTAATGAGTTAAACTTGTAGTTTTCCTCCATTTAACGAATTGTCAAGTTGTATTTATCTCGGAAGTATGTATATGGGAAAAATTGTCATATTATATCCATGGTAGAACTAATTGGCTTGATCAGAATTAAATGCGATTAACTGAGTGAATATCTCTACCCCCTAATCCTGGGTACAATTTTCTATTTCCATATGATTAAGGGCAGATAAAGCAGCATAGCATTTGACCAATTTGTGTGGGTCCTCAAGTCATTTTACAGAATAGATTTGTCTTGCTTTTAAGAATAAATATTAACTACTGCTACCATAGCAGTAGTTTATGGGGATCTAATAAAATACTATCCTAGCTTACCATCATGCAGACAATGTCATATGATTCTTATATGCATAGTTTTTATGATCTGTAATATTTGATTGGAAAATGAGGTGCTTTCTAAGGTGTCTGCATTTGTCTGTTTTCCCATCCCAGCTGTGTTCTTTGAGAAAGCTGAGTATGAGAAGTGCAGGGAGCTGTGTGACAAGGCCATCGAGGTGGGCAGAGAGAACCGGGAGGACTACAGACACATTGCCAAGTGAGTTCCTCGTCAATTCACTGAAAATAATTACACGTGAGTCACCCTCTAGGGTATAAACTGCTGGGAGTCTGAAGGGGACTGTTGCACACGGTGTATGAGGAGAGATTAGGTCTCCTGAATAAGCAGCCAATTAAATCCTTGTATTCACCATTGGCAGGTCACATTTTGGTAATGGTGGGCTCTGCTACAAACCGGGGAAATGGAATGTCAGAGCTTGAGTCATCTGTGCTTAATGTCTCTATCCCTATCCTCCTCTCTCAGGGCCTTGGCTAGGGTTGGCAACTCATACTTCAAGCAGGAGAAATACAAGGAAGCAGTCCAGTTTTACAACAAGAGTCTGACAGAGCATCGCACCCCTGATGTCCTTAAGAAGTGCCAGCAGGTACAGAGTGTTGACCCTATTGAATGAGGACTGTCAGGGTAGATTATGCTGGGTTCGATAACGACTCTTTAACCAGTCTGTTAATCACCGTCCTGTCACTCTCACCATCCCTTCTATGTCTGCAGGCGGAGAAGGTATTGAAGGAGCAGGAGAAGCTGGCCTACATCAACCCAGATCAGGCCTTGGAAGAGAAGAACAAGGGCAACGAGTCCTTCCAGAAAGGTGTGTGTCTGTGAAATGGAGGATCTACAGCAGTTGAAAGTATTAATTATGTGTCATGCCTGTGTGTACTCTTAGTGGTAAGATTTCTCTAGTTGTCTGTATACCATTTTAGATTGGGGCGGCAGGGTAGCCTACTGGTTAGAGCGTTGGACTAGTAACCGGAAGGTTGCAAGTTCAAACCCCTGACAACTCTGTCGTTCTGCCCCTGAACAGGCAGTTAACCCACTGTTCCTAGACCGTTATTGAAAATAAGAATTTGTTCTTAACTGACTTGCCTGGTTAAATAAAGGTACAATTAAAAAAAAAAAATTATGTTAGTGTTAGGGTATCTGACATGCTGTGGTTATTCTCTGTTCTACAGGAGACTATCCTTCAGCCATGAGACATTACTCTGAGGCCATCAAGAGGAACCCCAATGACGCCAAGCTCTTCAGCAACAGAGCTGCCTGCTACACGAAGCTGCTGGAGTTCCAGCTTGCCCTAAAGGTACAGCACACCTGACTACTGTGGTGCCATGCATGTATATGAGCTTTATCCTCATTACTAACTAATAAAGTGGATATCAAGTGTTTATCAGTCAAAGGACTAGGACTGATTTTTTTTTTCTCTTTTTAGGATTGTGAGGACTGTATCAAACTTGATCCTACCTTCAGTACGTATTGAACTTTAAAACCTTTTACTTTAAAAATGAAATGGTCAGTCCACCATTTAATTGATTTAGCACATACAGGCCTCCTAGCTTTTCTAATAGCAGCCATGTTTACGTTTTTCTCCTAATTGATTTTGGTCATCAGAAAACTGGAGATAAATTGCATCTTGAGAACTTGACTGCTGATGTGCAATTGTTTGAACTGTATCAAACCTAGGCCCTTTAAAAGCATAGACTTCATCTAACTTCTCTGCACAGTAAAAGGGTACACGCGCAAGGCAGCTGCTTTGGAGGCCATGAAAGATTTCTCTAAAGCGATGGTTGCCTACGAGAAGGCTCTGGAGCTGGACTCTACTTCCAAGGTACAGTATGACAGATTTACATTGGTGCACTAGCAGGATCTCCTTTACCAACCAACTCTAAAAGAAAGTGAAGTGTATTTTATATGCGGTTTCTATTAAATATTAAGCCATGGCTTATGGTCCTTCTACCTTGTTTTGTTGGTGTCACTGAGCGGACTGAGGCTAACAGTTAAACCATCTCTGTTCCGAGTGCAGGAGGCCACAGAGGGCATCCAGCGCTGCATGATGAGCCAGCACGTGAGGAATGACGACAGTCCAGAGGACGTGAAGAGGAGGGCCATGGCTGACCCGGAGGTGCAGCAGATCATGAGTGACCCAGCCATGCGCATGATCCTAGAGCAGATGCAGAAGGATCCACAGGCACTCAGCGAGTAAGCAGGCCAACTCCGCAGCTACACATTTTACACACTCACTGTCTACATAGTATACAACGCATGCACCATAATCACACACTGTAATTGGCCAAATGAGCTTGAAAGTTAGTTAATTTGTTCTCTCTTTCTCCCTGGACCCTTTCAGTCACCTTAAGAATCCAGGCATTGCTCAGAAGATCCAGAAACTGATAGATGTGGGACTGATAGCCATCCGGTGATGAGTGAGGAGAACAGGGCCAGAACACATGAAGATCCAACCGCAAGACCACAGAGGATCAAGATGCCATTCCCTTAAGATATAACCCCCCCCTCTCCCTTATACCCTCAAAATGATACTGTATGCCATCTTGCCCAAACTTCAACCAACAAAGGGTTTCATTTTCTTTGTCCATTTTTACGGCCTTAATGAAATTGTACTTAGTGTCTTCCTCATCACAGAACTCTCTGAAACAAATAATTTGATTGGGCAAACTTAACAAACACCTATTACTGGAGCAGCAGACCAGGCTAGAGCTTTGGTTGGCACAATGACACTGCATTCATATCAGTGCTGCAGCTTATAACAAAACAAGTAAAGTTCTATTTGGGTGTTGAACCATGATGTCAAGGTGCAATATGACTGCTTCATTTTTCTCTTTGTTTTATTTTAAGACTGCTGAGACCAGCTGTCTTAAATATATGTGTAGGGCGCCTGACTAAGATTTCTCCCTTTCTGGACAGGATATCTTTCATAAATTCAGGTCATTGTAGTTGTGCTACTGGTGTACAGGCTTACAAGCTCACAATACTGTGCTTTCCAGATCTTTAGAAATGAATGTTGCTTGGTCATGGAAGTACTGATCTTGGGATCCGCATTGGATTACAGCTGTGGAAGTTAAATGGTGATTTAACTTTTTTGAATATCTTCTCTCGTCATTAAACCCCTTTGACTGGTAATACAGAGCAGAGAGAAGTATCATCTCTAGTTGGCGCTTGTATTAAAGCTCTTCTGCTTCACATGGTGCACAAAAAATCTGCCAGCCAACAACTGCAGGATATCGTTTTTTAAGACCTTTAATGTCATACTCAAGGATGTTTTGTTTGTCAGGTTCTGACAGTAATGTGGGAGGGTTGTTTAAAATATGTACTGTTCCCGTCAAGCTTTTTTTTTTTTTTTCACATTTCACCATAGCCTTGCTATTCTAGAGTTCTTCAGGACTCTGGGTGCCAGTAGACTAGACATGGCAGATTTGAGTCTGATTACACAACCAGTCCATTATCAGAAGTGGCACCCACATATGCTTTATGTCAACACAAATCCCCAGAAGTGTAATGTACAAGTGAAATTGAATCCTGTTCTGCAAAATATATCTGAATGTATTTTTAAGTTAATTTGTGTCTGTGGTTATGTCCTTACTCTTTTCCAATGGGGAGACCTCTCAAAGCATATTCAGATTGTGTTAATCTGCATGGATTTGCAGATTGCTTAATTAAAATTTAAAAATCACACTTTTTAAACTGAACAAAAATATAAATGAAACGTGCACCAATTTAAAATATTTTACCAAGTTACAGTTCATATAAGGAAATCAATCAATTTCTACAAGTTTATTGGGCCCTAATCTATGAATTTCACGACTGGGCAGGGTATAGGCCCAGCCAATCAGAATGACTTTTTCCCCACAACTTTTATTGACAGAATTAGACCTCATTTTCAGATGATCCTGCAGGTGACGAGGGCGGATGTGGAGGTCCTGGGTTGGCGTGGTTCCATGTGGTCTGAGGTCATGAGACCGTTTGGACGTACTGCCAAATACTCTAAAATGACATTGGAGACTTTATGATCGAGAAATTAACATTAAATTATCTGACAACAGCTGTGGTGGACATTCTTGCAGTCAGCAAGCCAATAGCACACTCCCTCAACTTGAGACATCTGTAGTGTTGTGTGACTACTGCACATTTTAGATTGGCCTTTTATTGTCCCCAGCACCTGTGTAATGATCACGCTGTTTAATAATCTTCTTCATATGCCACACCTGTCAGGTGGATGTATTATCTTGGCAAAGGGGAAAGGTTCACTAACAGGGACTGAAACAAATGTGTGCACAAAATCTGAGAGAAATATGATTTTTGTTAATATGGAAAATGTCCAGGATCTTTTATTTCAGCTCATGAAACATTACATGTTTTTGTTCAGTATAAATGTATGAGAAGTATTTATCCAATGCCCTGAAAACAAACCTTGACCTTATGACAAGACTTGCCATTTTTATGCATCTTAACCTTGATATATCTCAAACTCATGATTTGCCTCTAATTAACCACTAGAGGGCATTACTCACCAAGCCCTCAGGAGTGTCTCAAATTCACCCTACCTACCCGTTCACAAACTAGCCAAGTTCTCATCATGATATAAAAAATGGTAGCATACATATTTTAGAGGTCAACTTAATCAAGTTGTTCTAACTATCCCAATTCCAATATGTGTTTACTAGTTGATTTGATTTGTATATCCTATGCATAACTTGTCTCACATGTTTCTCAGAAACAATATCTGATGATAAACTCCCCCTTAAAGAAAAATGGCATGTAAAAGCGGAACAGTTATCGCTCTCTTGACATTTGCTCACACACAGGATGAGACCGCAGCAACTAAGACGTGAGAGAGACTGGAGGAAGTAACAGGCAGATTTCACAAGCTGCAAAGAGAGGCAGAGGGCACCTATATTGTTTGACTGAAGAACATTAGTTTGGGACTTACAACTAGGTAAGGAACAACAATGTCCTGTCAGGGCAGAGAGTAGAAGTATGCTATATGAAAATGGGTGATGTTGAGGAACAGATTCTGAATAGTTAATTACAGATGTAACATTTTATTATGCCTATGATAGTCTAAAAGTAAAGAAAGGACAGATAGAAAAGATTGGATAGGAGTATGGGTGTTATTTCATAGTTGATTGAGAAAGGGGTCATTCGTTTACAGGAAGTAATATGGTTTTGGTTTCCTATCTTATAATTACAACACAATGAGGTTTATGCTGGTGGAGTACTTCATTTCAATATATTTTAATGTGGGGGTTTGCTAAGAAGGTCACGTGCAGAGCAGACAAGATTTTCCCTGTAGTTTTATTCACTGTATTACCTGATCTCACCCTTTGTTGTCTGATCTAATAACCATACATTGTCTATCAATGTTCAGTATTTCACTTGCAATGAGAAAACAATTATTTTTGCTTTAATTGAAAAGTATTTTAATATTGGGTGTTTCTATCTTAAATGTGTTAATACAGATGGATTCATTACCACTATAATACCTTAAAAATGAGAGTTGATCGTTAGTTCTATGATGGAGCATCAGCTATCACAATTAACACCTGACAATTGAGTGATAATTGTTCACTGTGATGATGAGTGCTATATTTTTCCCTCTCTGTAAGTATGGCTGCCTGGGATCTGTCTGTGACAGTGGAGGAGCTTGGCCCAGAGGCCCCACCCCTCAAAGTTAGCGTGACCTCAGACCTGCACATTGGTGGCGTCATTCTCAAAATTGTGGAGAAGACACGTGAGTTCCCTACCAATGTACACTTCAACTTCCATCCATCTTGGTAGTATATTAAAGATAATAGTATATTTAAGTAACAAGACCCGAGGGGTTGTGTTATATGACCAATATACCACAGCTAAGGGCTGTTCTTAGGCATGACGCAAGTGCCTGGACACAGCTCTTTGGTGTGTTATATTGGCCATATATCCCAAACCCCTGAGGTGCCTTATTGCTATTATAAACTGGTTACCAACGTAATTAGAACAGTAAAAATGTATGTTTTGTCATACCCGTAGTACATGGTCTGATATACCACGGCTGTCAGCCAATCAGCATTCAGGGCTTGAACCACCCAGTTTATAATTTGAGATTGCATATGAACATCTATTTCATATACAACCGTGGGGTGTAGAGTATTAAGTTATTATTCCTTCATACTCCACAACATCTGTAAGTCAGACAAAACAACATTCAAAATATCTATGCAAATGAACAACAGACTGTACTGTATTTGGAGTGTCAAATATGATCACCACCAGGCACCATAGATGTGTTCATATACATCATCGCCAGACACCTCTCTGTCCACTCCAGAGATAAAGAAGGATTGGTCAGACCATGCCCTGTGGTGGGAACAGAAGCAGCAGTGGCTGCTCCGACCATCCTGGACCCTTGAGAAGTATGAAATCCATGCCGACGCTCGCCTGAGCCTCACCCCCCAGCACAAGCCTCTAAGACTGGGGCTACCCAACGGGACCACCCTGAGGCTTCAGGCCTGCTTCTCTCGTCCAGTCTTCCAAACGGTCATGGGGGTCTGTCATCTGCTGAGTAAGTAAATATATGAAGAAGAGTTCCCACCTAAATAAAGTAAGAGATTCTTCTTATTGTTGCAGATGTTCATCCGTAGCCCCTTACACTGCTTCCCTCTGGTCATCCTCAGACCTGCGTCACCCAGAGGAGCTGTCGTTGTTACGGCCAATGGAGGTGAAGAAAAAGAAAAAAGACAAGGAGGCAGAAGAGGAAGTAGTATACGATCTAACAGGCCTTCGGACCTCATCAGGTAGGTCCAGTCGAATTGGAGGTACACTTCAAATTTCTAAATGGCTGAGTAACATTCCGTACAGTATCTTTCACTGTACAGCACATACCAAATACTGTGTAACATATCCTAACTGCATATGTAATAACGACAGGTCCAGCTCACACCCTGTCCAATGGCATGCCTATTCACTTTGCTGACTCACTGCAGACTGAGGCTGTGTATAAGATGTTGTCTGTCAGCCTACCTGCACCTGCTCCTGAGACTATCACCAAGATGGCCCGTCCCACCAGCCTTATGGACAAGGCACAAGTTCACAGCAGGTGCGTGTCTTGTTTATGTGGGCACAGCACACATAGATATGTTTATGTAGGTTACTCTGTGCGATTGAGGGTGTAATTAAATCTGTGTTTTCTTATTTTCATTAGATGGCTGGATTCGTCTCGTTCTCTGCTCCAACAGGGAGTGCAGGAGCATGACAGGCTGCTACTACGCTTCAAATACTACTGCTTCCATGACCTGGATCCCAAGGTAGGCCTGCACCACACTTTCTGAGGGGCTATCGATTATTTCCTTTGTTTACCTCATGGTGGCCATGAATTTGGCTGTGTGTAATCTGTCACTTTATCTACCTTGTCTCCAGTATGATGCGGTCCGTCTGACCCAGCTGTATGAGCAGGCTCGCTGGGCCATCTTGCTGGAGGATGTTGACTGCACAGAGGAAGAGATGATGCTCTTTGCTGCCCTTCAGGTAAACAATGACTGATTGAAATGGCACCAAAGGTTTTTCCCTGTCTGTGACACATTGCTTCCCTTCTCTTTCACAATGTTATACGTTTGTGTATGTGCTTTGTGTGTGTGTACACTATCCTCAGTACCACATTGGTAAGGTGTCTCTGTCAGAGCCCCAGCCGATGACATCATGTCCTGCCATGGATGATCTTGACTCTGCCCTTCAGTGTTTGGAGGTGAAGATGGAAGCGGAGGAGAGTATCACTGCGGATATGCTGGTTAGTCCCTCTGAGTCGGTAAAGGCTATACGGACACTCCTGACCTGCAAACCAATTTTTCATCTCAGAATTGGTTCAAATGAGGTTAGGGTTAAGGTTAAGGGTTTGGTTAAGGTTAGGGTTAGGGTTAAAGGAAAATTCCACTCAAAAACTATCTTTAGGTATTTGTTTCATTAGTCCATTGTTGATATAGTCCCAAAATGTTTTGCATGTCAACAATCAAGTTTTCAAGATATAGAACTTTCAAAATGCAGAAATAAGGCGGTAATGATGCATTTAGCCGGTATGATACATTTAGCACCATATTTACATTTACATTTAAGTCATTTAGCAGACGCTCTTATCCAGTGCGACTTATTGCATCATATGATGCTAAATGCATCATACCGGCTGTATTTCAGTATTTTTAAAGTGATATATCTTGAAAACTTGATTGCTGACATGCAAAACACTATACTGTAACGGTCTGTAGCTGTGGCCATAGCCGATTTGAAAGGCAGCAGGAAAGAAGTTGAATTGCAACTGCACATGAAAACACAAAATAGACAGGTGATTTTATCTCTACACAGGAAACAATGACGGTAGCACCAGAGCTGCAGGGCTACTTGAAAATCTTCAGGTAAGATGGGTTGACAATGTACATCATTGTTGGCTGGCTGAATGCCCTCTGATTTCAGATCCATCTTTCTGCCAGTGACAACCTTTTCCTGCCTTGGAGTTTAGATTGGATATCGATCACGCAAGATATATGAGACTTTCGGATAGTCTTGAGGAGTTTCTATGAGACATACGCATACTCACCCACACACTCCCAAGCAGACACACACTCCGGTGCAGCCACAGTTATATTGACATGCACACTCACACACATTCAACTGCATACCCTTTCCAATGTTGCAGAAAAACGTTAGCGTTTTAGTAGTACTTTGTTTTATCTCACTTTCTCCGACCTAGACCAAAAAGACTGACACTAAAGGGCTATAAACAGTTCTGGTTCGCATTCAACAACACATCCATCTCCTACTACAAGAGTAAAGAGGAGAGCCTCAAGGAACCCATTCAGCAGATGAACCTCAAAGGTAAAATGTTGGGAAACTGCACACCTAGCTACATGCACATACACTCACATTTTCACAACCACACAAGCTGATACCACTGCAAAGATGTGTACATACAGCATCCATTCTAGTACGTAGAGCTTCAGAAATGACGTTTGACACAAGATTTCACTTCTGGGTCAATCAATATTATGGTAGATATAATGAATCGCTGATGACTTCAATAAGCCAGTGAGTCTAACCTAGCCACTTAAGACACTGTTGTGCTCCCCAGGCTGTGAGGTGGCCCCAGACGTTAGTGTGGCTGGTCAGAAGTTCTGCATCAGACTGCTGATCCCTGGGGCTGAGGGCATGAACGAAGTCTACCTACGCTGTGAGAATGTAAGGAACTCAACTCTCAGCTCACTCTGTTTACAGAATTCTTCCCATGAATGAGAAGCTATTCATATCATCCTATGCAACCTTTTCCAAGGAATAGACTCAACTGCTACATATAAATGTACTAAGTCCTGCTATGTCATGCTCCGCAATGGTATATTTCCATCTTGTGTCCATTAATCTCCTGTCACTAGGAGCTGCAGTACAGCAGGTGGATGGCAGCTTGCCGTTTAGCCTCCAAAGGGAAGACACTAGCAGACAGCTCTTTCTCTAGTGAGGTGCAGAATATCCAGTCCTTCCTGGCCATGCAGCGAACCAACCCTGGGGCCAATACTGCTCAGACTGATGACAGCATCAACACATACAGCCTTGTATCCCCACGCTACCACAAAAAGTACAAAGCCAAACAGGTAAGAGTCATGGCTATCTGGGGGAAACTCGCATAATATTACAGAATGTAGGATAATAGAGTCAACCATAATGTTCAAACTTGACTCCAGTGATTCTAACCATTCCTCTGTTCTGTCAGCTAACTCCACGCATCCTGGAAGCCTATCAGAATGTGGCCCAGCTCCCTCTAACAGATGCCCTCCTCAGGTTTCTTCAAATCTGGCAGGGTCTACCTGACTTTGGGGTGTCCTATTTTGTGGTGAGGTGAGTACTTGTCCTTTTGTCAAATATTTTCCATCTATCCGCCTTGTCAGCATAGCACTACATCTTTTCTCACTTGAAATGACCCAAGTTCTACACATTTCCTGTATAATCACAGGTTTAAGGGATGCCGTAAAGATGAAGTCCTTGGGGTCACCAACAACCGTCTCATCCGCATTGACCTCAGCATAGGAGATGTGGTGAAGACATGGAGATACAACACCATGAGGCAGTGGAATGTCAACTGGGATATTCAACAGGTGAGACATCTCACTGTCTGCCTAATGTGTCTTCATCTATATCTTACTAGGACTGTCTACTGTATTGTATCAAATATATACCAACTAATTCTGACTTAAATGTTTATCTGAAGAAGACCTATAAGTGGAATCGATTGTTAAACCTCTTTTCTTTATTCCAGATGGCCATTGAGTTCAATGGCAATGTCAACATTGCCTTCAGCTGTGTGACTGCAACCTGCAAGATTGTGCACGAGTACATTGGGGGCTACATCTTCATGGCCACACGCACCAAAGAGCAGGCCGAGGTGTTGAACCAGGAGCTCTTCTTCAAGCTGACTGGTGGTCATGAAGCCATTTAAACACCATGAATATCTGTATCTCAGAATTATATTAATGCACCTCTTCATGGTTTTACGTTACATGGACATGCAGTATTAGAGCAGGTTGTCAGAGTGACCAAGACTTTCACTGGTAAAGTGGTCAGTTGAACACGTTCTGCACAGGCTACCATTTCCACAATTGTATTGTTATTACTCGACCATACAATATGTTTTTCTGGCGTTATAAAAGTCCATTTAGTTTTCAAATGTTTGTGTATTTTTGTATTGAAATGTATTCAATAGGCTACATCAATAATATTAAATGAATGGCAAGCAAAACGGCTGATTATTTGCTCTGTTGTTGTGGTTGTTAAAAATAATGAGATGTAAAAGGTGCACATTTATCACTAAGGCATAAAGCCTGATGGAAGGATGGAGGCCATAGAAGTCTGACGGGGGAAACTTTTTGCCCGCACTGCAGATGGCTATGTCGGTTTTGTTGTTGTCATTATTCCGATTTTTCCGGGGGTTGCAGTAGCACCCTCAGCACCCCTACTTCCCATGTCTATGAGGCAGGCCTACATTCACAGTCAGACAAAGGCTGTTTTAGGCTTGTCTCACAGGACTGAATAATTCAGCTTTATTAGTTTCAATTTTTATTAGTTGTACATTGAGCTCCAAAGTATGTTTTGTTGTTGTTTTGGCTCTGTACTCCCACACTTTGGATTTGAAATGATAGAAGGACTTTGAGGTTAAAGTTCAGACTGTCAACTTTAAATTGAGGGTACTTTCATAAAAATCTGGTGAACTGTTTAGAAATTAAAGCACTTTTTGTACTTAGTCCCCTCCATTTCAGTGGGCTAAAAGTATTGGGACAAATTCCCTTATATGTGTATTAAAGTAGTAAAAATTGAAGTCTTTGGTCCCATATTCATAACACACAATGACTACATCAAGCTTGTGACTACACATCTGTTAGATGCATTTGCTGTTTGTTTTGGTTGTGTTTCAGATGATTTTGTCCCCAATAGAAATTAATGGTAAATAATGTATTGTGTCATTTTGGAGTCACTTTTATTGTAAATAAGAATAGAATATGCTTCTAAACACTTCTACATTAACGGAAAATCCTGAATGAATCGTGAATAATAAGTGAGTTCATATATCCTACCCCAAAGACATGACAGAATTCTTTGGGGGTATGGTATTTGTGCATATGTAATTTTTTCACTCATCACTATTCACAATTAATTCAGGATTATTCCTAATAATGGTAGCATCCACATTAATGTAGAAGTGGCTGGCCTTCTATGCAGAGTTGCAAAGAAAAAGCCATATCTCAGACTGGCCAATAAAAATAAAATATTAAGAACACAGACACTGGGCAGAGGAACTCTACCTAAAAGGTTAGCATCCCGGAGTCACCTCTTCACTGTTGACATTGAGACTGATGTTTTGTGGATACTATTTAATGAAGCTACCAGTTGAGGACTTGTGAGGCGTCTTTTTCTCAAACTAGACACTCTAATGTACTTGGCCTCTTGCTCAATTATGAGATATGGTAGACCATTCCATTCTTGTGGGCCAGCTAAGGAGTATTGGTGTCTCTGATGGGTCTTTGGCCTGGTTTGCTAACTACCTCTCTCAAAGAGTGCAGTGTATAAAGTCAGAAAATCTGCTGTCTCAGCCACCGCTTTTCACTGAGGGAGTACCCCAAGGCTCAATCCTAGGCCCCGCCCTCTTCTCAATTTATATCAACAACATAGCTCAGGCAGTAGGAAGCTATTCATCCATTTATATGCAGGTGATACAGTCTTATACTCAGCTGGCCCTTCCCAGTATATTGTGTTAAATGCTCTACAACAAAGCTTTTTTAGTGTCCAACAAGCTTTCTCTATCCTTAACCTTGTTCTGAACACCTCCAAAACAAAGGTCATATGGTTTGGTAAGAAAAATGTCTCTCTCCCCACAGGTGTGATTACTACCTCTGAGGGTTTAGAGCTTGAGGTAGTCACCTCATACAAGTACTTGGGAGTATGGCTAGACGGTACACTGTCCTTCTCTCATCACATATCTAGACTTGATTTCCTCTATCGTAATCACTCCTCTTTCAGCCCAGCTGCCAAACTAACCCTAATTCAGATTACCATCCTACCCATGCTAGATTACAGAGACATCATTTGTAGAGGTAAGGTAAGGGCAGGTAAAGGTTATCTCGAACTGCTAGATGTTCTTTACCATTCGGCCATCAGATTTGCCATCAATGCTCCTTATAGGACACATCACTGCACTCTGTACTCCTCTGTAAACTGGTCATCTCTGTATACCTGTCGCAAGACCCACTGGTTGATGTTTATTTATAAAACTCTCTTAGACCTCACTCCCCCTATCTGAGATATATACTGCAGCCCTCATCCTCCACATACAACACCTGCTCTGCCAAGTCACATTCTGTTAAAGGTCCCCAAAGCACACACATCCCTGGGTCCCTCCTCTTTTCAGTTCACTGCAGCTAGTGACTTGAACAAGCTGCAACAAACACTCAAACTGGACAGTTTTATCTCCATCTCTTCATTCAAAGACTCAATCATGAACACTCTCACTGACAGTTGTGACTGCTTTGTGTGATGTATTGTTGTCTCTACCTTCTTGCCATTTGTGCTGTTGTCTGTGCTCAATAATGTCAGTACCATGTTTTGTATTGCTACCATGTTGTGTTGCTACCATGTTGTTGTTATGTTGTGTTGCTACCATGTTGTTGTCTTAGGTCTCTCTTTATGTAGTGTTGTGTTGTCTCTCTTGCCATGATGTGTGTTTTGTCCTATATTTACATTTGATTTATTTCAAAATGTAATCCCAGCCCCGCAAGAGGTCTTTTGGTAGGCCTTCATTGTAAACAAGAATTTGTTCTTAGCTGACTTGCCTAGTTAAATAAAGGTTAAATAAATAACACATAAATAAAAAGTTAACATGACCTTTATGAATTATGATGCATGTATGTGGCTCATGTGTTTTTTTTAAATTACATACTGTTTTAAATGTCTAAAAAAGTGACGTTAGTTGATGAAGGTTATCTCATCGAACAAAACGTCTCCTACGCCTGTGTTCAACACAGATCTTATTTTCGTCATTTATAAAATAAAACTACAAAAACGCCATTAATTTCTACATAGGTTTTGTCTAACGAACCATGGCTGAGTTAGAGCCTACAAAAAGACGCCATTAACATATATCTCTACAATGGCACAGATACAAAGATGAGTCCTCTATATATGTCCAATCCCCCATAAATCCTTGCGCGCGACTATGTTCACAGATGACCAAAATGGCGGATTCGTCGGTGGGTACTCGATAATCCCAAATTGTTATACAATTACAACGTGTATGTGTAGATGTGTGCCCTCGACTTTCATTAATATACATGTTCAATATATTTTCTTTCGACAGGTCGATGTTATCGAGGGCTGTCGGCTCCCTGTTCTCCGAAAAAATCAGGAAAACGAAGACGAGTGGCGTGAGTGTTGTCTCTTGGCTACCGCTAGTAGGGTAGCTAGCGCTACGCTAGTTGCATAATAAAACAACTGTCATGGCTGAATGTTTGAAAACACAAGCGGCTAGCTACGGCTAGTGGCAGATCGGAAACAAATGCGCTGGTTGTGTTTTACGGGGATTTAAAAATGCTTTCTACTTGTGTGTGAACGTTAACTAACTACGTATTTTGATAGCGTGTGAATGCTGAAGTTACAGTTAGCTAGCTAACGTTATATTCACATGTTGTGTGCGCTGTTCGTATTTATAATATAACGTTAGCTAGATGGTGTACTTGGCTATCTAGCTAGTTTCCTACCTAATGTATAAATTGGGACCGCGAAGGTGCTCATTGCTTGGATAGGTATCGATATCTGTCATGTCGTGTGATGTTTTTCTTTGCAGCCCTGGCTGAAATCCTCAGTGTGAAAGAGATCCCTGGGAGAAAACTCTACTATGTCCACTATATTGACTGTGAGTAGCCTATGCTTCATGTAATTCAGAGTGAATGTGATTGTAATGTTCTGACATTGCCACCAGTGATCCTCACAGTAGAAGCACATGTCCCAGTATGTCTAAATGTGGAAAACATTTGACTAGATGTATATGTGTTTGTGTCTCTGCTTGTGTTTAAAGTCAACAAGCGTCTGGATGAGTGGGTTACTCCGGAAAGGCTTGACATGAAGAAGCTCCAGTTCCCTAAGAAGGAGGCTAAAACGCCTACTAAGAACGGGCTTCCGGGTTCACGTCCCAGCTCCCCAGAGAGAGAGGTGGTAAGAGCAGCCGGAACTGGCCCCCAACATCCCCCCAGCCGGCCCCCCCAGCCGCAAGCCCAGCAGAAGTGTCTACCCACCAAGACTTCTATACCAGACTTTCAAGTGCTGCAACAACAAGTTCAGGTTTGGCAGTAGTGTCTTAAGCCCAGTCCTGGGAATTGTACTCTGATGCTGACAACTAACATTGTCATTGTAACCTAGATGTTTTTTTTGCAGTTGTGCTTAATACTGAGATTTGGGACAGCTATCTTGTTTAAACCTGTCCACTAAAGTACAACCTATTTTGTGAATACCATCATTTGGTATATATTCTTTTGAAGCTATGATAATTTGTTGAAATTAGACTGGTTGAAATTATTTATAGACCTTTGTTAAATGAAAATGGCACAATTGGTGCTTCATAAATTATTTCAGAGATCTTATAAAATGAAATGTCAGGTGGCTTATTCAATATTTCTGGTCTTGGCTCTGTGAGGAGACAGAAGTTGCAAAATAAAGCACCGGGGGATGTATTTCTTATATTTTATGATACACTGGCTTATAAAGTCATTCTCAGGCATGTGCAAACCACATGTTTATTTTCAACTGCTCAAAAATATGCTGTCTTGACTGATTATGCTTCTATTACAATATTTAATGGATAACATGATTAGTTCAGGTGAAAAACGCAACTAAATTCTTGTGGAGTTTTGTGTGACTGTCAGTTAATCCTCTTCCTTTCTGTTCAAATTCAGAGGAAGAGTCTTGATCTCAACCTTCAGACTGCCACAGCTCCTTCCAGAGGCAAAACCCTGCCCACACCGGTACAGCTTCAAGTTACCCATTCTACAGAGATCCATGATTAACTACTGTTTTGTCCACAAAGTCAGAATGGGTTCATAGCTAAATTTGAATACTAACAACAACCAAATTTAGACTCACTCCAGCTATTTTTGAACTTACAGATATAATTCTTACAGTATAAACTTACAGTATAATTCTAAAATCAAGGAAAAACATCTTGCGAGTAGATCAGTGCTCAGACTGGTCGATCTACAACACATTCCTAATCGATCACCAAACATTTCTGTAAAAAAAAAATGATCAAGCCTTGCGTTCCTATTTTAATTTTTTAAATTTGTTTTGCACTGATTGCAGTAGGTGCACTTGATTTAGCAGCCCTAGCGAAGGTAGAACTCAGCCTACCGGGTAGGTCCAGAGAGAATATCAAGTGTACCTATAGGTCTACCGCTGGCCAAACAGATAACTCGGATGATTTCTGCACAGTTTCCTCGAGCCATAGTCTAAAAAGAAGCCTCGAATGCACAGCAAAGTTGATACTGTGAGATTTCAAAACTTAAAATCTTGACAAGAGAGAGACAAGTACAGCAAAGAGCTGCTGTTTTTGAGTAAGTTCTTGATCAGCACTGTCAATACTTTTATAAGCCAAAATGCGTGTTCTCCCTACTTCCACTCACGCTACAACCAGCACTGCAGCTGTAATGAACGAGTACAACCAGCACTGCAGCTGTAATGAATGAGTACAACCAGCACTGCAGCTGTAATGAATGAGTATAGTAAAGTGTTCCGATAAGCTTGCGTTATTATTAGAGGCCTGCCGTTAAAAAAAATTGTGGAATATTTAACTTTCTGGTCATAAGAGTAACAACATTAATTGGTGCATGAGGCAGAAATAATGCAGTGTGACTTGAGTATCGCCATCAGCTGGAAGACCATGTTCCTTTTCTCAGCGGAGGGAGAGGAGGGAAGGTGAGTCAGGTAAGGCAGACTCACCACTGCTTCCTCCTTCCGTCAGACTGAACAACAGATGCAGGCCAAAAAAAAGCTCATTATTATGCTCACTCAACTTGTTGTGAGACTAAGCTATCAATTACCAGTGTTTAAATATCATTTCAAAATGTTCTGGGAAGAACATTGGCTATGCTTCATTTTCCCTACCAATATGCGGTGGTAAAGGAATTGGGCCTATAGCCTTCTGCACTAACATCATTGCTACAGAACTGTTTTTAATTGGTTAATGTTGCATAGGCTTTAAAAAAGTGATCTCGGCTTGCATTTTGACTCAAAGGTTTGTGACCTCTGGAGTATATGATAAATGATATTGTTGACTGGGTTCCCCCCCGGCCCTAGAATAGTGGTGTGTGGCATTTGAAATTCCATCAACATAATCTTAAGAGATTAATTAAATGTCTCGGAATGAGTTTTTTTCATGTCTGCCCATGTTTCGCCTCTCATACAGAAGAGGAAAGCAGAGTCGGTGTCCCTGGCAACACAAGTGTCCCCGGCAACCCCCGTGCCATCCTTGCCAGGTTTGGCTGAAGCCTCCCAGGTGTCAGTTTACCCTGCTGTGAGGGACACCAACACTTTCAACCTCAAATCCAACGCCCACGATGATCACGAGCAGCTTACCTCACTCACGACGGTACACCAACATTTTATAACTTTGCCCTTCTGTAATGATCAATCTCCAGCCTCCCAATATTACTGTGCGTCTGTGTTTTGATTTCTTATCCCCTCTTTTCAAATCTTCCCAGAATGGTACTGCCCGTCGCCCCATGCCCAATCAACCAGGCAGGAAGAGGAAGCAGCCCCCCAACTGTGGGGGAACCGATGAGGTATGGAACACTTAAGGGATGATGACCATTTGTTTCTTTAATCGACTCATTAGTTGCTCTTGTTTCAACTGTAGACCATCTCTTCTCCCATCATTCACATTTATAGATTGATGCACTTTAGCATTATACTGGCATCAACAATTCATTCTTATGTTTTTAGAAATTGCATCAGCTTCCTTTTTGAGTTGAAACGCATCAAAAATAAATCAGATTTTCACACAGGATAAAGCACAATAATATCCAGTTAGTGCTAGGGTCCTTACTACATTGACAAGTTGAGCTGGGATACTGGACTAGTGTTGATTCTTACTGTCCTTGACCTATATGTCTATCTTTCATGGTTATATGGTTTCCGTTACAGTCATCTGTTTCAGAAGCCTGTGTTGGCATCAGGCCAAGCACATTTTCAACAATTTTACTTGCAGCATTGTAGTGATCGTGTGAGGAAGCAAAATTGGGTTTTACATAATGATCTGTGTGAACTCAGGAATGATCAGCTATTGTGATTTATTTCCTTCCCTTTCTGTTTAATGTTAAGATATCCCTCCCCAAATTAACAAGGAACGAAATAACAGGTCAATATGATATATGAAGAAATCTCCCTGTTGACCTTTAACCATTGAGTTGTTCCGTATTGGTATAATTAGAATAAATGTGAATTATTTTCCGTCTCTCTTAAATCCGTGTCCAAAAGCCCTCTAATCTGCTTGTTTTTCTGCTAGATAATTAAGGTTTTCCAGTATAACAACAGCCCTCGATGTGCCAATGTCTATCTGCCGCCAGGAGAGGTCCGTCTCATTTCCTTCTCATTGCCCGTGTGTCTTTGTTTCTGGAATTATTTGAAAGGTTTTGGCCTTCGATCAGACCTTTTATTTCATATGAGAGCTATTTATCAGTGTTTGGTTTTGTTAAGCTGTAAAAACTACCTATGTTTAATCAATTATTTAATTTGAATTTATTGGCTTTTGTTTGGACAAGGTTCTAACACAATGCATCAGATATGGAATACTGTTGTTCTCTTCCCTTTCCTACTATTTTGTGTCAGGACTCGCAGGACAGCTCCGATGGCATCCCCTCTGCCCCTCGCATGACCGGCAGTCTGGTGTCGGACCGTAGCCATGACGACATTGTCACGCGTATGAAGAACATTGACTGCATTGAACTGGGCCGCCACAGGCTGAAGCCCTGGTACTTCTCCCCCTACCCACAGGAACTGACCACATTGCCTATTCTCTACCTCTGCGAGTTCTGCCTCAAGTACCTCAAGAGCCTTAAGTGTCTGCAGAGGCATCTGGTAAGATGCTACATTAGAATATCTCAAATGTAATGTGTGTAATACCATCACTAGAGAGGGTTGCTGTGCAGTCATGGTATTGTTTGAGCTACAGAAGCCCAGGGGTCAACCAACCAGCTAGGCTGAGCTAAGGGATATAGCTACACTGAGTATACAAAACATGAATGTTCTTTCCATTATATAGACTGACCAAGTGAATCCAGATGAAAGGTATGATCCCTTATTGATGTCACTTGTTAAATCTACTTCAATCAGTGCAGATGAAGGGGAAGAGACAGGTTAAAGATGGATTTTTAAGCATTGACACTATTAAGACATGGATTGTGTATGTGTGCCATTGAGGGTGAATGGGCAAGACAAAAAAAAAAAATGTAAGTGCCTTTGAACGAGATATGGTAGTAGGCCCCAGGCGCACCGGTTTGTGTCAAAAACGGCAACGCTGGTGGAGTTTTCACGCTCAACAGTTTCCTGTGTGTATCAAGAATGGTCTTCCAGCCAACTTGGCACAACTGTGGAAAGCATTGGCGTCAACATGGGCCAGCATCCACTTGACACCTTGTAGAGTCCACCCCCTGACAAATTGAGGCTGTTCTGAGGGCAAAAGGGGGCACAACTCAACATTAGAAACGTGTTCCTAATGTTTGGTATACTCTGTGTATATGTCCACTAGGGGCTTGGATACAGATCCACCATGTTTATGCATGTGATCCCATATTATTCTCCTGGTCTCTCATCTAGACCAAGTGTAATCTTCGGCATCCCCCTGGCAATGAGATCTACCGCAAGGGCACCATCTCCTTTTTTGAAATAGATGGCAGAAAAAACAAAGTGAGTAAAGTCCATGATCCTCCCAGCTGCATGGTCACCCCTCGTTATTCTAATGAGTTTCATTGAGATTCTCGCTTCACAACTCATTTCTCCCATGTTTGCCAGACATACTCTCAGAACCTGTGTTTACTGGCCAAGTGTTTCCTGGACCACAAGACGCTGTACTATGACACAGACCCCTTCCTCTTCTACGTCATGACAGAGTACGACTCCAAGGGCTTCCACATAGTGGGCTACTTCTCCAAGGTACACTGAACTCCCCTTATATCCTGGTATTAACAGGTAAACATCCGCTGCTCACGAATATCAGCAATAATCCTATGATCTGTGCACAGGAGAAAGAGTCGACGGAAGATTACAACGTGGCTTGTATTCTCACCTTACCTCCCTATCAGAGGAGAGGCTACGGCAAATTGCTTATTGAGTTCAGTAAGTGACGTAACTGACTTTTTAAACATTGTATCTCGGTGTAAATGTGTACAACCATTGTACTTCTACCTCTGTGTCAAAATGATCTGTGGGAGTGTTGAAATGTGGCCATTTGGTATGCCGTCCCTAATTGTCTTGTTTCTGTTGGTCTTCAGGTTATGAGCTGTCTAAGGTAGAGGGGAAGACGGGCACACCAGAGAAGCCTCTGTCTGACCTGGGGCTGCTCTCCTACCGCTCCTACTGGTCCCAGACCATCCTGGAGATCCTCATGGACCTCAAGCCTGACAACGGGGAGAGGCCTCAGATCACAATCAAGTATGACTCTGTCCTGTTCTCTGATTGTTTTCTTTCTATAGCTCAAGTTGCTTCTGTAACCTAATATCACATTGTCTTGTATATTTCCAGTGAGATCAGCGAGATCACCAGTGTGAAGAAAGAGGATGTCATATCTACACTTCAGTACTTAAACCTAATAAACTACTATAAGGTGAGCGATACTAGAGAGCAGGGGACAGCACTCAGCACTGTACTTTTAGCTGTTAAAGGAACATTCTTGATCAGCATATTTGAACTTCTTCTCTCCCTATGGTTTCTCAGGGCCAGTATATTCTGACTCTTTCAGAGGACATAGTGGAGGGGCATGAGAGAGCAATGCAGAAGCGTCATCTGCCCATCGACCCCAAATGCCTTCACTTCACCCCCAAGGACTGGAGCAAGAGGGGCAAGTGGTAGAACCCTGTCTGTTTCTCCTGGCCCCACTCTCGCTCTTTACCACAGACTTTCCTGAAGCAATCAGGATGGAGAGCACCACAGGTCTCCTCAGAGGGAGCTTCAATAGATGTATTTTTTCTTCCCCCTTAATCGTCATCGGATCCTTTTTGTTGAAGATTTAAAAATGAACAAGAACTGTTTATTACCCATGTTTCATCTCACTGTTCTGTCTTTGACACAAGTAGATCAATTTTCTTAGTCTCAAAGTAGGAATGGTCATAATTTCAGATTGAGGACTCCTACCCTTGGTTTCTTCAACAGAGTGCCAGGAAGGTGAAGGCAGTCTTGGACTAGTCAGAATATGTGCTCATGTTAGTGAAAATCACTCCGTTATTGTTTTGGATGTAATCCTGGATTTTGACTCCAGTTTCATTGATCCAACACACAATGAGAACTACAGATCTAACTGTGCTTGTATTTGTATATACACTATCCTGTTTTATAAATGATTTTTAAAGTGGTGAAGCATTTCTGTATGTCAAATGTAATGTGCGGGGATGCTCAGTACAGAAAATAAGCCATGTCGAACTGTTACAAGAATGTAAATGTGGATACATGTACAGTTCTGTCCTTTAAAAAAAACTTGAATGTAAAATGAACATGTTTGGCACTGTGTGTGTCATTTAATTTAATTACTATTTACTGTACATTTGTGTGTATTAGGAATTTGTAGTAAGTGATTCATACTTTTTTTTGTGTTGTTGCTACTATTTGGTCATTTCCCTTCATATTTAAGTGCAAATTCAACATGGATTTGTTTTAACTTTTGTATTATCTGAACAGTGTAGGGGTTTGTAAGTGGTTTAGAGTGTGGGAATTGGGTGATTTAAATAAAAAAAAGGTAACATTTTTGGCCACACTGAAAGGCTATAAATCTAACAAACCTGAGCTTTATATAAAAAGCCTAAAGAGATGGATTTACACATATCTAATAAACTAGGGCACTTTTACTGGGTTTCGTGACTTTAATGAGTTCTCAAAGTATAACATCCGAGTTGCCATCACTGATCTGGATAAAGCATTAAGGGTTTCTTTACTAGGTTTGACCCTTATTTCTCTATTCGTGGTCATTCCCCTGACTGTCCTCCTCTGTTGCCTGAAAAGGACATCAATACAACTGTTTAGAAGCTGAATCAGAAGCCTTATTCATGGGCTGTTTACACATTTCCAGGTATCTATGGCTGCAGTTACATAGGCAGCCCAATTCTGATATTTTGCCCAATTAGTTGCAAAAGAGCTGGTCTGATTGGTCAAGAGGACCAATTTCCTGGTAAAAAGATCAGAATTGGGCTGCCTGTGTACACGCAACGCAGCCTTAGGCAGCAGGCAATTTATATGTACAGTTGAAGTCGGAAGTTTACATACACCTTAACCAATTACATTTAAACTCAGTTTTTCACAATTCCTGACATTTAATCCTAGTAAAAATTCCCTCTTTTAGTTCAGTTAGGATCACCACTTTATTTTAAGAATGTGAAATGTCAGAATAATAGAGAATGATTTATTTCAGCTTTTATTTCTTTCATCACATTCTTAGTGGGTCAGAAGTTTACATACACTCAATTAGTATTTGGTAGCATTGCCTTCAAATTGTTGAACTTGGGTCAAATGTTTCGGGTAGCCTTCCACAAGCTTCCCACAATAAGTTGGGTGAATCTTGGCCCATTCCTCCTGACATAATTGGTGTAACTGAGTCAGGTTTGTAGGCCTCCTTGCTCGCACACACTTTTTCAATTCTGCCCACACAGTTTCTATAGGATTGAGGTCAGAGCTTTGTAATGGCCACTCCAATACTTTGACATTGTTGCCATTTTGCCACAAATTTCGAAGTATAATAATAATAATAATAATATATGCCATTTAGCAGACGCTTTTATCCAAAGCGACTTACAGTCATGTGTGCATACATTCTACGTATGGGTGTGCTTGGGGTCATTGTCCATTTGGAAAACCCATTTGCGACCAAGCTTTAACTTCCTCACTGATGTCTTGAGATGTTGCTTCAATATATCTGCATAATAATATAATATAATAATATATGCCATTTAGCAGACGCTTTTATCCAAAGCGACTTACAGTCATGTGTGCATACATTCTACGTATGGGTGGTCCCGGGGATCGAACCCACTACCCTGGCGATACAAGCGCCATGCTCTACCAACTGAGCTGCCTCATGATGCCATCTATTTTGTGAAGTGCACCAGTCCCTCACACAGCAAAGCACCCCCACAACATGATGCTGCCACCCCCGTCCTTCACGGTTGGGTTGGGATGGTGTTCTTCAGGCTTGCAAGCCTCCACCTTTTTCCTCCAAACATAAGTCATGGCCAAACAGTTCTATATTGGTTTTTAATCAGACCAGAGGACATGTCTCCAAAAAGTGTGATCTTTGGCCCAATGTGCAGTTGCAAACCGTAGTCTGGCTTTTTTTTATGGCGGTTTGGGGCAGTGGCTTCTTCCTTGCTGAGCAGCCTTTCAGATTATGTCGATATTGGACTCGTTTTACTGTGGATAAAGATACTTTTGTACCTGTTTCCTTCAGCATCTTCACAAGGTCCTTTGCTGTTGTTCTGGGATTGATTGCACTTTTCGCACTAAAGTATGTTATCTCTAGGAGACAGAACGCGTCTCCTTCCTGAGCGGTATGACGGCTGCGTGGTCCCATGGTGTTTATACTTGTGTACTATTATTTTTACAGATGAACGTGGTACCGTCAGGCGTTTGGAAATTGCTCCCAAGGATGAACCAGACTTGAGGTCTACAATTTTTTTTCTGAGGTCTTGGCTGATTTCTTTTGATTGTCCTATGATTTCAAGCAAAGACGCACTGAGTTTGAAGGTAGGCCTTGAAATACATCCACAGGTACACCTCCAATTGACTCAAACGATGTCAATTAGCCTATCAGAAGCTTCTAAAACCATGACATAATTTTCTGAAATTTTCCAAGCTTTTTAAAGCCACAGTCAACTTAGTGCATGTAAACTTCTGACCCACTGGAATTGTGATACAGTGAATTATAAGCTAAATCATCTGTAAACAATTGTTGGAAAAATTATTTGTGTCATGCATGTCCTAACCAACTTGCCAAAACTATAGTTTGTTAACAATACATTTTTGGAGTGGTTGAAAAATGAGTTTTAATGACTCCAACCTAAGTGTATGTAAACTTCTGACTTCAACTGTAAGTAAAATGGAGCTATAGTGTACTCCACTCCAGAAGTTTCTGTCTACAGAGAGAATGTCTACAGAGAGAAATGCTCTCACCTCAAAGAAGGTGTCAATGAGACGCTCCAGAACACAGCCCTGAGAGCGGAAAGTCTGCTGGTTCTGATCTATGGATGCCAGCAGTCTGAGGTAGCTGGTGATCAGCTCTATCTCCCTATGGACCAGTCATGTTGGGGCTCTTGTTAGATTGCGACTACAGCACATAGACTAGTTTGTCAAATGGCTTGGCAAAACAGGCTTTTCTGTTTACATTGTGAACCAAATTGATAGCTGGCTTTTCTCCTGTTTTGTGTTAGACATAGTTTCTTACCTCTTTCCATACTTATTTTCACTATAGGTCAATTTGAGGGCCTCTTCATAGAACTCCTCATCGGTCTGTGGTTCAATGGGCTGGGGCTCTACAGACAGGAGGAGAGGAGACTGGTTGAGTCCTGTCTTTCTGATGCTTATTGTTTGTATTTTGCCTCACCCACAAGTACATGTGGTAGCCTTTTGAAAAATGTCGGACCGACCAACCAACCAACCTAACTTCTTCATTGACTGCATCTCGCTCTCATATATATCCTGGAACTAAAGTAGAAAAGAATGCAGTGGTATGTTCAGCAACATCTACACCAGTGTCTGTCTTTTTCGCCTTATTGATTGTCATGGTCGGAATACCTTTTGGATCTTTGACGCCATCCGTCTCTTGATTGTCATCTGGAAGTTGTCGACGAGGACAGCAATGAATAGACTATGCCGAGAAGATGACAATGTACAATTAAAAGGGTGTTGGCTCTTGAAGGACATAGTAGGAGTATCAGACATGCACTGTAGTGTCTTTGTTGCAACATTTTCAAGCCTACTCACTTGAGGAAAGTGAAGTATTCCACCACAATGTACAGGACAAGGAAGATGATAATATGTGGTGCACCTGTCATTTTTAGAAAGTTAAAGTCTTGACCACAAATAGTTACATCGTGTGATGATTGATGATGCCCAACTTCTAGACCATATGCATGACACACACACACACTGTAGTGTTCCCTCTCTCACCGTTGTCTCGGCTGGTAGAGTAGATGAAAGCCCAGTCATCCAACGTGAGCAGCTGGAACAGAGTGAAAATAGTCCGAAACATGGTGCCAAAGCGATGCGGGTCAGACTCGTTGAACATCTCTCGGAAAAGGACAGCAAACATGAAGAGGAATGTGAACATGAGGATGATGATGGCCCCCATAGACTGGAGAGACTGGAGACAGGTGGACACGATGGACTGGAGATTTTGGAGAAAGCTGTCAAGGAAAGGAGGACATGTTACTGAATCATGGTGAAAGATATGAGATGTTGATGTATTAATATAGGTTATGTACTTGGTGTGTCAGACTTCATCCATTGAAGTGCTATGAAAGGAAATCAAACAGAGGGGTGGTCGGTCTGAATAATGAGTTATTCTGCATGAATGCTGAAAAACATTCATGCATCCTACCGGATGGTACGCAAGACCCGGAACGCTCGGATGGCCCGGACCCCTTTGAAGAGCTTGAGGATGCGGAAGATTGTGGATGCCTGACCTCCACTGAAGTTCCCTGTAGACTCAATGAGTGGCAGCAGGAAGTCAATGAGGCTCATCGTAATGATGAAAAAGTCTGAGACAGGCAGAGCACAGAGGGGAAAAATAGAAATGAGATGAAGCAGTGGGAGATTGATCACAAGCCAATGCAAACAGCTACTTACCCAGGTCATTCCATGGGTTTTTGAAGTAGAGTCGACCCCAGACAAGCAATTTCAGCACACATTCCATTAAATAGATTGCCAGAAAAGCGGAATCCAAAGCTGAGAAGAACCACCCTGGCATTGGGAAACAAAACAGATGTCATTAACACACTTCAACCCATTCATGAGCTCTTTATGCAGGAGGATAGAGAACTTACTAAAAGTAGATTTTAAAGAGTCAATGTATTTTCCCTGTTTCTCACACCTCCTCTCACAGTCACACTTTCAAATGTCTGGGCCACCAGGGTCCCTGTGTTGAGCACCACCACAAACAGGATGAACTTGTCAAACATGGGGTCTTCTGTGAAGGCAACAATGATCCTGAACAGCTGATGCATCCAGTCCTGCAGAGCACCCCATGCCCTCAGCCAACCTTTTCTAGAGTTGCGCTGTTCCCTGATCCTTCGCTGCTCATCTGAGAGAGAGAGAGAGAGAGAGAGAGAGAGAGAGAGAGAGAGAGAGAGAGAGAGAGAGAGAGAGAGAGAGAGAGAGAGAGAGAGAGAGAGAGAGAGAGAGAGAGAGAGAGAGAGAAGAGAGAAGGTTGGTGGCACCATAGGAGGTTGGTGGCACCTTAATTGGGGAGGATGGGCTTGTGGTAATGACCTCCTCTGGCACACTCATAATTAAAGTGGCAGTTGTGAGTTGTAACTTTTCCCGGAACAGCCTCTATGACGATAGTCGTCAGTATACCATACTTCACATACCTTTTTGGATGAGCCTCTTCAACATTTCACCATCTAAGGCCGCACATGTTGAGAACACTCGCTTCTTGTGTGGCTGCTTGGCGGCTACAGATGACTTGTGGTGGCTGGTTGAGCCTGCATAATAGATAATGAATGATGATGAGACATACAAACACACAGAAGTACAGAGAGATTTGATGACAGTGTGGATTATAAATATTGGATTCTGAAGTCATTCTTCCATGTAAAAGTAAAACGTTGTGAGTTTGGGCAGGGGGGGGGGATCTTGCCCTTTCCAGCCACTGTCTGCCTGTATGATGGTCGATTTTCCATCTTGCACTCCAGGCTAAACACACACACACTGCAGAGAAGAGTACCAGTGAAGTATAATGAAAACATGTAACATCAAACCTGTAAACTCTTATTGTAACAACCTGTAAAGCTACTGACCACCAAAATGGTCATAGTGGAGAACTTTGAGCACTTTCTGATGGCAGCACAATGATTTATTGTATTTTTAGACTTAGAGGAACTTTAGTTTTCCAAGGGAACATTACTTCATGCCATCACTACGTTATCTTCACAACAATTCCCCGTGTCATTGGCTACAAACACTTCTAATTAAGGCATCTGTTAAATATTCATCAATACAAACAAGTCGCTAAGCATTTACCGGATTGTCTCTGGAAAAATAAAACCTTCGGCATGGAGGAAGGGTAGAGAATGCCACTGGAATACATCTGTGCGTCATAAGGACTTCTTTATTCTCAACACTTCCTTGACCATTCTATTCCATCCATTCTATTCTTCTCTACTGTGCTATTCTTTTTCGTTTTTTTTCTCTCTCTCCACAAGGATGCGGGATGATAACAGTTTAGCTTACAACAATTGTTTCCACTTGATGTGAGAGGATCTCGTGCGTCAAAAATGAACGAAGGACTCTTCCTTGGCTTGTTATAATAAGCCATTTCAATTTGAACCATTTCCATTTATTTTGGAATAGTGGTGAAAAAACAGGACGTAGTCTACTTATATTTTTTCTGATTTCTAACACATTTTGAAATAGTAATATGGTTACATTTTGAAATGTAGGTCGTCATTGTAAATAAGAACGTTCTTAACGGACTTACCTGTATAAATAAAGGTGACACGAATCATTTTTTAAATAGGCTATTCACTACGTTTTATGAAAACAACGATACGTGCATAATTTCGTAAATATAGGCAAAATTGTTATTCCGTTTTTTTTTATCCGTAAGAAGTCGAAAACAACTTCCTGTCTGTGGAATTTAAGACTGATAACCGTTATCCTACTTCCGGCAGTCACGGAGTACCCCCAACAGTACACATTTTTGATGTGACCCTGGACACCTAATTAAACTTGTCAACTTATCATCAAGCCCTCAATGAGTTGAATCAGGGGAGTTTGTCAGGGGCAACAACCAAAATGTGTGCTGTTGGGGGTACTCGAGGACTAGAGTTGGAAAACAGTCCTACTGCACCCTTCCCCTGAAGTTGGACCTAATGACCACTGTCAAGGTCGATGCGTAAAGTTGGGAAAATGTATTGTTGATAAGGACTATTCTACATCAAATGGGGACATGGAATAGTCCATCTTTTTTAATAGTCCATTTGCTCTAAATAAAGAGCATACTTTTAGAATTGGTGTTGGAGATTATATGGTATGTATGTTAAGTATATGTTGCAGGAAATGGATCTAACCTAACAAAAAGTAAAAACACCATGACATATAATATAATACATATAAATATATACAAATAATAATAAATACACATATACACAATTGCATAGTAGATTTATACTCCCTTTATTATTTTAGGAAGAAGTTGGCATGGTAATATTGTTTCAGCGAAAAATACGACATTAATTTGGTCAGAGGTAATTAGAGGCAATGCGAAATAGCTTTTTATCATTACGCAAAAAAAAAGCAACATGATTAATACAAATGTGGGCAGATAAATAAACAAACACATACATTATTAAATAAACAAACACATACATTATTAAATAAACAAACACACATTATTAAATAAACAAACACATACATTATTAAATAAACAAATAAATACTTATCAAATAAATAATTGATTAGATAGATAGATAAATATAACTTTGTAGAAAACAAAACTAATTTACACAAAACTATAGCCTATTCAGGATAAATATTTCTGATTTCACAGTTGTTTACAAGAACTCTGTCCAAACATGGAATTCAGTCATAATGCCCGAAACAAACAGTCTGATGTTATTAAATTGTTTGAGACAAAACGATGACCTGTCTGCTCTCCGTTGGGTGATATTTGTTTATGTGTCTGGTGAGGCCAGAGGAGAATACATTTTCACTACAAAATCGACACGGAAACACCTCTCCTGTCACCTTTGTAATGCACTCAGTCCCTGCGTATTTGGAGGAGGGCTCGGGTGTTTCTGGGCGGGACTCGAGCAGGCTGCTGGGTTGTTGGTCGGAGACTTTGGCCGAATGAGACTGATTCTGAGGATGACTAGCTGCCTTCCTATTGTGCAAGGCCAAGTGTTTCCTCAGGTACGCTTGTTTTCTGAATTTCTTTGAGCACTGTGGGCAGCTGAACATCATTTCTTCATCAGAGCCCGAGTCTGAGGGTGGCGGGGAGGGTGGGAGCGCCTCTCTGGCTGTTGGTGTGTCAGGTCGGCTCTCCTCTCTCTGTGATGAGACTCTCTCCACTTGGACACCCTTTGGCTTGTGCCAACGTCGGTGGGAGGCCAGGTTAGCGGGACAACTAAACACTTTGTCACACTCGTCGCAGCGATATTCGATTCGGACGATGCGAGAGCACTTGTGGAAGGCCAAAGTGAGAGGGTCTGCGTACCGCTCCTTGCAAAGCTGACAGATGAATTCTCCAAGCGGAATGCTGGTGTTGGACCGTTGCTTCACCTCATCCTCTGCCTCCTCTGTAATACGCAATCCGAGGACGGGAGATGTGGTTACCTGATCCCGGAGGCTGGACTTCTTCTCTTGGTTTTGGGAGCTTGAGGACTTGCGCTTTTTATAATTCGTATGGGGAGATTTAGCGTTGGAGGAGGCAGGCCGCTTCACTGCTGCATATTTAGCATTCCCGCACATGGTGTCCAGTCTGGTGGTCATCTCCTGAAGAGACGACGACACTGGGGAACCATCAATGGTGAAACTTCCCAAATTTGCCTCGGGGAAGGTATCTGCTGGAGCAGAAGAAAGAGAGCTTAGCATTTGATGAGCGGCGTCCACGGGTGTGTATTGATATCCCTCGCTGTCAGGCCGGGTCGGGCTCAGTGAAGGCGCACAGTGACACTCTGGAATTCCACCGAAAATACCCCGGCTGGGAACTCTGATAAAGTTGTGGCAAGGCAGTGCATGAGCCGGGGCATTCTCGACCAGCGAAGAGCAGTTGGTGTCCAGCGCCAAGTCCTCCTCGCGTATCCTGTATGAAACAGGACCAGCCATTTTAGAACGTTTTATAAGGAAACCTTTTGGCATGGTGACTGTCAGGAAGCACACTCGACGCGTTATAAACAACCTCAATAAGATTTTGCTGTTAAAGTCGAGCCCAGAAATTGGAATGAGGCGTGTCTAATCGCAGTGCGCCCTATTCGCTCAGCAGTACTTGTCCACACTGGCCCTCAGTCGTTTGTCTCCGTTTTTATAAAGGCCCGGAGCGGTCATTGTGCGTCAGTTAGGACGCAGATGGCAGCAGTCCAGCCGTCAATAGAAAGGCCCGGCAACATGATCCACCGGGAGTCTCTGAGGAGCATAGCGACAGATGTCAGCCTCCCCCATTGCGGAGTCCCCCCCCCAGACCACTTGTCCCGTCCTTGACGGTCCCTTGCCATTATGCAGATTACACAGAGCCACACCACACTTATCCAGCCTTTATTCTCCCATGTCCTCTGAGACTATTCAACACACACGTACCGCAGCCGTCCATCCATTCATCAAAACACACGATTCAAAAGGAGAAGGGGGGGGGGGGGGGGGGTGAGTCAGACTTGTGCCAGTTTGGGGGTAAAGAGGTAGAGGGAAGAGGCACAGCACCAGTACATCTATGCAGATCAGTGCTCAATGCGCTGCTCAAATGCGCCTTAAACATAGACGTCCAGGGGCATTCAACCCGTTGAACAATTTAATTTAATGTGATTTCAACATCAAGACAATAAAAATCACCAAAAAAGTAACTCCATTTGTGAAGTTATTTTACTTTTTGGGAATTCAGGCCCTGATGTGAAGGGGATCCCAATTATTTTATCATCAACGTTTCAAAAGCTCCCTAGTTGTGGCAAACATTGAATACCTCCAACGTCAAACGTCTCAACTCAACAATAGAAACAGTCTGTCATGTCATTGTCAGTGAAATTAACCATTTTCATCACACGTCTACAATCTGGCGGAAAAAAACACATTACATATACAGACCCAACCCCCAACATAACAAAATACATATTATTAGCAGCAAAGCTATCTGAATCAGGGCTGTCTTGTAAAAGAGCAAAAAAAACGTTTGAAATCAATAAATGGTAAAGGTCACAGACCAAACATCTTCCATAGCCTAACTGTAAAGCCATGAAACGTGTGACAGGTTTACCTATTAACTAAATGTCAGTGTTTAAAACTTAAACATAAGGCATTTAGATTTGCCAATTAATGTTCTTATCTTAAACACAGGTTGTTTAGTATGCACGATTAAACATGATAGTCAGCTTTTTCCAGTCACTTTCCAACCAGGAGAACACCTATATCTCCTGTGTTCAGATTGTAAACACTAGTGTTTACTTTCCCATCATCCTGTTTAGAGTGCATTGTCACTAGAAATTGATGTAACTTTCCATGCCTTTTATTCAAATCAGTATTAGGAATGTGTCATCTTACCTACACTGAACAAAAATATAAATGTGGCATTTAATGTGACTGCCCGTTCCATGATCTCGCCATCACGGTTGACAACTCCATTGTGTCCTCCTCCCAGAGCGCTAAGAACCTTGGCGTGATCCTGGACAACACCCTGTCGTTCTCAACTAACATCAAGGCGGTGGCCCGTTCCTGTAGGTTCATGCTCTACAACATCCGCAGAGTACGACCCTGCCTCACACAGGAAGCGGCGCAGGTCCTAATCCAGGCACTTGTCATCTCCCGTCTGGATTACTGCAACTCGCTGTTGGCTGGGCTCCCTGCCTGTGCCATTAAACCCCTTCAACTCATCCAGAACGCCGCAGCCCGTCTAGTGTTCAACCTTCCCAAGTTCTCTCACGTCACCCCGCTCCTCCGCTCTCTCCACTGGCTTCCAGTTGAAGCTCGCATCCGCTACAAGACCATGGTGCTTGCCTACGGAGCTGTGAGGGGAACGGCACCTCAGTACCTCCAGGCTCTGATCAGGCCCTACACCCAAATAAGGGCACTGCGTTCATCCACCTCTGGCCTGCTCGCCTCCCTACCACTGAGGAAGTACAGTTCCCGCTCAGCCCAGTCAAAACTGTTCGCTGCTCTGGCTCCCCAATGGTGGAACAAACTCCCTCACGACGCCAGGACAGCGGAGTCAATCACCACCTTCCGGAGACACCTGAAACCCCACCTCTTTAAGGAATACCTAGGATAGGATAAAGTAATCCTTCTCACCCCCCCCCCCCCCTTAAAATATGTAGATGCACTATTGTAAAGTGGCTGTTCCACTGGATGTCATAAGGTGAATGCACCAATTTGTAAGTCGCTCTGGATAAGAGGGTCTGCTAAATGACTTAAATGTAATGTAAATGTAATTTAAAGTGTTGGTCCCATGTTTCATGAGATTAAATAAAAGATCCCAGAAATTTGACATATTTCCAAAAGGCTTATTTCTCTAAAATGTTGTGCACACATTTGTTTACTTCCATGCTAGTGCGCATTTCTACTTTGCCAAGATAATCCATCCACCTGACAGGTGTGGTATGTCAAGAAGATGATTAAATAACATTATCATTACACAGGTGCACCTTGTGCTGGGGACAAAAAAGGCCAATCTAAAATGTGCAGTTTGTCACACAACATAATGCCACAGATGTCTCAAATTTTTAGGGAGTGTACTATTGGCATGCTGACTGGAGGAATGTCCACCAGAGCTGTTGCCAGATAATTTAATGTTCATTTCTCTACCATAAGCCTCCTCCAATGTCATTTAAGAGAATTTGGCAGTACGTCCAACCTGCCTCACAACCACAGACCACGTGTATGGCGTTGTGTGGATGAGTGGTTTGCTGATGTCAACGTTATGTACAGAATGCCCCATGGTGGCGGTGGGGTTATGGCATGGGCAGGCATAATTTACGGACAATGAACGGATGGTAATTTGGTGGTTGAAGATATCCCTCTAGTGGTGTGGGGGCTGTGCTTTGGCAAAGTGCGTGGGGTTATATCCTTCCTGTTTGGCCCTGTCCGGGGGTGTCCTCGGATGGGGCCACAGTGTCTCCTGACCCCTCCTGTCTCAGCCTCCAGTATTTATGCTGCAGTAGTTTGTGTCGGGGGGCTAGGGTCAGTTTGTTATATCTGGAGTACTTATCCTGTCCTATTCGGTGTCCTGTGTGAATCTAAGTGTGCGTTCTCTAATTCTCTCCTTCTTTCTTTCTCTCTCTCTCTCGGAGGACCTGAGCCCTAGGACCATGCCCCAGGACTACCTGACATGATGACTCCTTGCTGTCCCCAGTCCGCCTGGCCATGCTGCTGCTCCAGTTTCAACTGACCTGAGCCCTAGGACCATGCCCCAGGACTACCTGACATGATGACTCCTTGCTGTCCCCAGTCCACCTGGCCATGCTGCTGCTCCAGTTTCAACTGTTCTGCCTTACTATTATTTGACCATGCTGGTCATTTATGAACATTTGAACATCTTGGCCATGTTCTGTTATAATCTCCACCCGGCACAGCCAGAAGAGGACTGGCCACCCCACATATGCTCTCTCTAATTCTCTCTTTCTTTCTCTCTCTCGGAGGATCTGAGCCCAAGGATCATGCCCCAGGACGACCTGACATGATGACTCCTTGCTGTCCCCAGTCCACCTGGCCATGCTGCTGCTCCAGTTTCAACTGTTCTGCCTTGTTATTATTCGACCATGCTGGTCATTTATGAACATTTGAACATCTTGGCCATGTTCTGTTATAATCTCCACCCGGCACAGCCAGAAGAGGACTGGCCACCCCACATAGCCTGGTTCCTCTCTAGGTTTCTTCCTAGGTTTTGGCCTTTCTAGGGAGTTTTTCCTTGCCACCGTGCTTCTACACCTGCATTGCTTGCTGTTTGGGGTTTTAGGCTGGGTTTCTGTACAGCACTTTGAGATATCAGCTGATGTACGAAGGGCTATATAAATACAATTTGATTTGATTTGAATGAACACAATTGCAATTTATTTATGGAAATCTGCATGCACAGAGATACAGTGAAAAGATCCTGAGGCCCATTGTCGTGCCATTCCTCTGCCTTTTTCACCTCATGTTTAACCATGATGATGCCTGGCCCCATGTCGCAAGATTCTGTACACAATTCCTGGAAGCTGAAAATGTTCCAGTTCTTCCATGACCTGCATTCTCACCAGACATGTCACCCATTGAGCATGTTTGGGATGCTCTGGGTCAACGTGTACGACAGCATGTTCCAGTTCCCGTCAATATCCAGCAACTTCGCACAGCCATTGAAGAGGAATGGGACAACATTCTACAGGCCACAATCAACAGCCTGATCCAGTCTATGCAAAGGATGTGTTGCACTGCATGAGGAAAAATGGTGGTCAAATGCCGAAGTCGTCTCAAAACAAAAGTGACGTTATTAAGCATGTGCAGTAAAAAGTAGGATTCTGTTTTTACATGCAAAAGTGATTGCTCTTGATAAAAATGCTTTATCTGCCTCCCCAATGAAGACTAGTTTGAAAATGTGTTGTATGTTTCTGGACGGTGCACCATGCTTCCTTGTTGACAACATAACCGAGCGGCGCAGATTACTGTTCCATTTGAGAAGGGCGCTCATCCCTCACCGTTTTTGCCCGTTCACATCACATGCCATCAAGGTTGGGAAGGTTACTTTCTAAATGTAATTACAGTTACAAGTTACCTGTCCAAAATTGTAATCAGTAAAGTAACTTTTGGATTACCCAAACTCAGTAACGTAATCTGATTACATTCGGTTACATTTTTTGGGGATTACTTTCCCCTTAAGAGGCATGAGAAGAAGACAAAAATGTATGTTACCAATTGAAGGACATCTATTGCAGGATAAATCAATGTTAAAGTTTACATAGCTGGCCATATATGGATGTTACATTTGACTTTATAGGTTGGTTATGTAGGCTTCCTGAAACCCATCGCTTTCTACTACATATTATAATATGATTAAATGATATCTTTACATGAAAAACCAAAGTCAATCAGAATTCCAGTCATTCCAATAAATGCTATACCTCTTGATCTTCAAGAATAGGACTTGGAAATATGAAAGTATAGATTAGCCAAATTGTTTTACCCGAGCATAACCCCAAAACTAAGGATTTATTAGCCAGCCGTACTCTGTTGTTTATGATTTTGATGTCATGGAGGACTGACTGGGCTCATTGATTCGAGTTGAAAAATAAATGTTGCACTCATGGAATGGCATGCTTTGACCACCGCTGAAATGTGCTTTTTACATGTGAAAAATGAATGCAATATGGTGCATTTGCTATAGGCCAATTTTTGTTGGTGACACTTTGTTATCTTGATAATATGCAGCGGTTTGAAGGGCAAATCCAGAGATGAAACAATAACAAAACGGTCATCACACCTCTGTTTTGGTAAAAAAAATTGAGGGATAGGACTGCAACCACTGTCAGATTAATAGACAGAGCTATGGATGCAAGTACTGACCATCCATTGTATCAAAATGATTGTTTTAACCATGTTATGAGGCTATACAGTGTTTGTTTACATTTACAAAGATAAACTTACATTTTGGGTTTTCATGGAGTGTGACATTTGAACTATGACTATGACAATATTCTTTATGAATCAATGGATATACAATACCTGTCAAAGGTTTGTACACACCTTCTCATTCCAGGGTTTTTCTTTATTATTACCATTTTCTACATTGTAGAATAATAGTGAAATCATCAAAACTATGAAATAACACATATGGAATCATGTAGTAACCAAAAGAAGTGTTAAATAAATCAAAATATATTTTAGATTTTAAATTCTTCAAAGTAGCCAACCTTTACCTTGATGACAGCTTTGCACAAGCTTGGCATTCTCTCAACCAGCTTAATGAGGCAGTCACCTGGAATGCTTTTCAATTAACAGGTGTGCCTTGTTAAAAGTTAATTTAGGGAATTTCTTTCCTTCTTAATGTGTTTGAGCCAATCAGTTATGTTGTGAGAAGGTAGGGGGGTGGTATACAGAAAATAGCACTATTTGGTAAAAGACCAAGTCCATATTATGGCAAGAACAGCTCAAATAAGCAAAGAGAAACGACAGTCCATCATTACTTTAAGACTTGAAGGTCAGTCAATTCGGGAAATAGCAGTCACAAAAACTATCAAGAACTATGATGAAACTAACTCGTATGAGGACCGGCACAGGTAAGGAAGACCCAGAGTTACCTCTGCTGCAGAGGATAAGTTACCAGCCTCAGATATTGCAGCCCAAATAAAAGCTTAACAGAGTTCAAGTAACATCAACCTTTTTTACCTTTATTTAACTAGGCAAGTCAGTTAAGAACAAATTATTATTTTCAATGACGGCATAGGAACAGTGGGTTAAATGCCTGTTCAGGGGCAGAACGACAGATTTGTACCTTGCAGCTCGGGGATTTGAACTAGAAACCTTTCGGCTGCTAGTCCAATGCTCTAAACACTAGGCTACCCTGCCACCCTGCCCTGAACGCACAATCCCTCCATCAGTGCTCAGACTGTCCGCAATAGGCTGAGAGAGGCTGGACTGAGGGCTTTTAGGCCTGTTGTAAGGCAGGTCTTCACCAGACATCACCGACAACAACGTCGCCTATGGGCACAAACCTACCGTCGCTGGACCAGACAGGACTGACAAAAAGTGCTCTTCACTGATAAGTCGCGGTTTTGTCTCACCAGGGGTGATGGTCAGATTTGCGTTTATCTTCGAAGGAATGAGCATTACACCGAGGCCTGTACTCTGGAGCGGGATTGATTTGGAGGTGGAGGGTCCATCATGGTCTGGGGCGGTGTGTCACAGAGTCAACGGACTGAGCTTGTTGTCATTGCAGGCAATCTCAACGCTGTGCGTTACAGGGAATACATCCTCCTCCCTCATGTGGTACCCTTCCTGCAGGCTCATCCTGACATGACCCTCCAGCATGACAATGCCACCAGCCATATTGCTCGTTCTGTGCGTGATTTCCTGCAAGACAGGAATGTCAGTGTTCTTCCATGGCCAGCGAAGAGTCCGGATCTCAATCACATTGAGCACATTTGGGACCTGTTGGATGAGGGCTAGGGCCATTCCCCCCAGAAATGTCAGGGAAATTGCAGGTGCCTTGGTGGAAGAGTGGGGTAACATCGCACAGCAAGAAATGGCAAATCTGGTGCAGTCCATGAGGAGGTGATGCACCACAGTACCTAATGCAGCTGGTGGCCACACCAGATACTGACAGTTACTTTTGATTTTGACCCCCCCTTTGTTCAGGGACACATTATTCCATTTCTGTTAGTCACATGTCTGTGGAACTTGTTCAGTTTATGTCTCAGTTGTTGAATCTTGTTATGTTCATACAAATATTTACACATGTTAAGTTTGCTGAAAATAAACGCAGTTGACAGTGAGAGGATGTTTCTTTTTTTTGCTGAGTTGATATATATATGCAGTTGAAGTCGGAAGTTTACATACACTTAGGTTGGAGTCATTAAAACTAGTTTTTCAACCACTCCACAAATTTCTTGTTAACAAACTATAGTTTTGGCAAGTCGGTTAGGACATCTACTTTGTGCATGACACAAATACCTTTTCCAACAGTTGTTTACAGACAGATTATTTTGCTTATAATTCACTGTATCACAATTCCAGTGGGTCAGAAGTTTACATACACTAAGTTGACTATGCCTTTAAACAGCTTGGAACATTCCAGAAAATTATGTCAAGGCTTTAGAAGCTTCTGATAGGCTAATTTACATAATTTGAGTCAATTGGAGGTGTACCTGTGGATGTATTTCAAGGCCTACCTTCATAGTGGTATCTGACTTGTGGTCAAACTCGCTCAGGTGGAACAAACTTAAACTTGCACCTTTTTTCAATGCTGATTTGAATGTCACTGAGAAAACAGAGAAGTGTCAGACACAAGAGGCATGTGGCAGGGTCTACAGTCAATCACGGACTACATGAAGAAATCCAGCCCAGTCACGGACCAGGATGTCTTGCTCCCAGGCAGACTAAATAACTTTTTTGCCCGCTTTGAGGACAATACAGTGCCACTGACACGGCCTGCAACGAAAACATGCGGTCTCTCCTTCACTGCAGCCGAGGTGAGTAAGACATTTAAACGTGTTAACCCTCGCAAGGCTGCAGGCCCAGACGGCATCCCCAGCCGCGCCCTCAGAGCATGCGCAGACCAGCTGGCCGGTGTGTTTACGGACATATTCAATCAATCCCTATACCAGTCTGCTGTTCCCACATGCTTCAAGAGGGCCACCATTGTTCCTGTTCCCAAGAAAGCTAAGGTAACTGAGCTAAACGACTACCGCCCTGTAGCACTCACTTCCGTCATCATGAAGTGCTTTGAGATACTAGTCAAGGACCATATCACCTCCACCCTACCTGACACCCTAGACCCACTCCAATTTGCTTACCGACCAAATAGGTCCACAGACGATGCAATCTCAACCACACTGCACACTGCCCTAACCCATCTGGACAAGAGGAATACCTATGTGAGAATGCTGTTCATCGACTACAGCTCGGCATTCAACACCATAGTACCCTCCAAGCTCGTCATCAAGCTCGAGATCCTGGGTCTCGACCCCGCCCTGTGCAACTGGGTACTGGACTTCCTGACGGGCCGCCCCCAGGTGGTGAGGGTAGGTAACAACATCTCCTCCCCTCTGATCCTCAACACTGGGGCCCCACAAGGGTGTGTTCTGAGCCCTCTCCTGTAATCCCTGTTCACCCACGACTGCGTGGCCACGCACGCCTCCAACTCAATCATCAAGTTTGCGGACGACACAACAGTGGTAGGCTTGATTACCAACAACGACGAGACGGCCTACAGGGAGGAGGTGAGGGCCCTCGGAGTGTGGTGTCAGGAAAATAACCTCACACTCAACGTCAACAAAACTAAGGAGATGATTGTGAACTTCAGGAAACAGCAGAGGGAACACCCCCCTATCCACATCAATGGAACAGTAGTGGAGAGGGTAGCAAGTTTTAAGTTCCTCGGCATACACATCACAGACAAACTGAATTGGTCCACTCACACAGACAGCATCGTGAAGAAGGCGCAGCAGCGCCTCTTCAACCTCAGGAGGCTGAAGAAATTCGGCTTGTCACCAAAAGCACTCACAAACTTCTACAGATGCACAATCGAGAGCATCCTGGTGGGCTGTATCACCGCCTGGTACGGCAACTGCTCCGCCCTCAACCGTAAGGCTCTCCAGAGGGTAGTGAGGTCTGCACAACACATCACCGGGGGCAAACTACCTGCCCTCCAGGACACCTACACCACCCGATGTTACAGGAAGGCCATAAAATATCATCAAGGACATCAACCACCCGAGCCACTGCCTGTTCACCCCGCTATCATCCAGAAGGCGAGGTCAGTACAGGTGCATCAAAGCTGGGACCGAGAGACTGAAAAACAGCTTCTATCTCAAGGCCATCAGACTGTTAAACAGCCACCACTAACATTGAGTGGCCGCTGCCAACACACTGACACTGACTCAACTCCAGCCACTTTAATAATGGGAATTGAAGGGAATGATGTAAATATATCACTAGCCACTTTAAACAATGCTACCTTATATAATGTTACTTACCCTACATTATTCATCTCATATGCATACGTATATACTGTACTCTATATCATCGACTGCATCCTTATGTAATACATGTATCACTAGCCACTTTAACTATGTCACTTTGTTTACATACTCATCTTATATGTATATACTGTACTCGATACCATCTACTGTATCTTGCCTATGCTGCTCTGTACAATCACTCATTCATATATCCTTATGTACATATTCTTTATCCCCTTACACTGTGTATAAGACAGTAGTTTTGGAATTGTTAGATAGATTACTTGTTGTTTATTACTGCATTGTCGGAACTAGAAGCACAAGCATTTCGCTACACTCGCATTAACATCTGCTAACCATGTGTATGTGACAAATAAATTTGATTTAGATTTGATTTGATTTATTTTCGCAAACATCCTTTCTGAATTTAAAAGTAATCCTTGAAGTAATCATCTAGTTTTTCAAAAGTATCTGTAATCTGATTACAATATTTTTGCTAGTAATTTAATGGATTATAGTTACAGTTTTTTGTAATCCCTTGCATGTAACAGATGACATGCAATCCATTACTCCCCAACCCTGCGGGCCACAGACCAGTGCCCCGCAGTCTCAATATAATTGAACCCGCCCACTGAAAAATAAATGGGAGGGGCTGCATTATAATATTTCCCAGCATGATTTGTTGCTTTGGTTGATTGGTTGATTCTTAGAATAGTTTGTTTTAATATCTATGTTTCTTCTTGCACATTGATTAATTGATAGGTAGTCTTGTTTATTACATCCTTCACCATAGCAGTCATTCTGAGTGCAGGTTGTGAGTGATATAATATTCCAATTCTTGGATATCCTCCCTCTGGCTGTATTCTGATAGGACTAACTAATCACTTTAGAAACTTGCAGGTCTATGAGCCAGGATTTTCAGACCACAATGTTGAGAATGACTAGACAATAACTAACAGCCGTATGCTAATATTTACTTGTAATTGAAACACATTCACTTTGGCAATCACTTTGGTGAAAGTGCTAGCAATAATGCAACAACCATCTCTCGGTCACTAAAAAAAACAGTCATGGGTGGGTATCTCTCACATTCACCTGAAAGGCATGCTGGGAAATACGCAATTCCCTCTTCACACCCTACAGTGTTAAAACAACACCCCCATTGTTTAGTGTTTAAAATCTATTCCCCTTTTTCTGGAAAAAAATGCATGTTTAAAATGTGTTACAGGGAATAAGCATGTTCCGGTGTTTACACGTTTTCATTGAAATTCTAAATCCTTGACACATTTAAAAAGTGTTACAGAAAAGTTTTAAGTTATGTGTTCAGATCCTAAGCGTTTCGTTTTACAGTGTAAGGACCCATAGGGCGGTGTCGTCCGGGTTAGGGTTTGTCCAGGGTAGGCCATCATTGTAAATAATAATTTGTTCTTAACTGACTTGCCTAGTTAAATATATATATCTTTTGATAATGTTAATCAATCTAAGCAGTCAGTTGCATTGATTCATGTTTTTAGCCTCTTTTGTGCTTAACATCAAATTGGCGTGTAGGCCTATGGCATATTGTTGCAATTCTATAAGTTCCTGTATGAAATAGGCCTGTGGATAATGTGTTATTGTGCCTTGAAATAAAATACAAATAAAAGACAACATTCCCAATTCCTGTTTTGATAGAGAAATGATATATTAGGGGTATCAACCCAGACAAAATCATTACCTTCAGCCCGTTTCCTTATGCCTTTCCTTTTAACATGTCAACATTGATTTAAAATAGGCATCAGATAATGTTGTTATGAAGAATAAGCATGTCCCACAATAGGAGAAACCGACACTGTCCTCAGCAGCAATCTAGTTTGGAATATGCTCAGGACGCACACGCACAAACGCACGCACACACACACACACACACACACACACACACACACACACACACACACACACACACACACACACACACACACACACACACACACACACACACACACACACACACACACACACACACACACACACACACACACACACACACACACACACACACACACACACACACACCCCAGCCTTTGTATGGTGTCTCCCAACCGGTCTGTTATCTCGGGAGCTTTGATTGTTATTGGATTTTCTTTTCATCCTTTGGGGATAGTAGACAAAAAAAAGTTGGTGCGCGAGGAGGATAGCACTAGGGAGAGGCGTAGGGCATGTATTTGAATAGGCCTATGTGTTCGGGGTTGAAGGGGGGACTTCCCCCATTATTTTACTTTCCGCCTTTGTTGGAATTGGAAGTTTGAAGCGTGTGCCTCTGGAGGCACAAGCCACGCGCCTGCCCTGACCTCTGTGACACCCTATTTGCATAAAGCTGGAGAATTGAATTCGGTCCTATTCTTTGACGTGACCTGCCTGACTTAGTCAATTACTGGCGTCCCTGGTTGTTCAGCGGTGGGATAATTAAACGGAATCACAAATGTGGCGCTTTTAAACTAACGGAATACCTATCTCCACTGAGGCCTATAAGGGAAAACTTGTTTTAAAAAATGTGCCACCCGCAATATACACTGGTCAACACGTTCAAACTAATGTCATTAACCTCAAAATCTAATTTAAGAATGTTATCGCAGGTGCAGAGAAAAGCTTGTTTTTACCTCCAACGGTGCAGTAATATCTAGCAATATGTTAAATCCACCAAATACAACTACAATGTTAGCCTACAAAATGTTGTTTCAAAAAGAGCATTGCTGCATGGGCCCTCGGGGTGTTTATGAGCCTGTCCTACATTTGACATTTCAATTCAGCCTCAGTAGGTAAGGTAGGTTTAAAAAAAAAAAAGGTTTTGTTTATTATTTAAAAAAAAATTTAAAAAGTCTTTAGCCTATTAAGTGACCCACTATGCCTACAATGATATCATCATCATCATCATCATCACGCACATCATTGATGATTCGTCATAGTCTTAGCAATTGCTTGAAAATGTACTTAGAAGAATCCTCAATGCCTGGCTCTAGAGCAGCCTATGGGCTATACAGAGGCACCACCAACTTCGGCCTACACTGCCTTTGTTCAGCACACAGCCTGGGCAGGAGGAATTCGGAATGTGTAATCTTGTTGCTACGAGAAAGGATGTAGGAGCGCCTGCGATTGGCCCGTGGCACTCGTGGGCCATGTGCAGTTCGTGCTGTCTTATTTACATACAGCTGTACAGTTTGCCGAGGACATGAATACACAGCCTAACAACAATAGAAATGACAGCACCATGACTCTCCAATTCCGTTTCAACCATTCAGTCAGATGAAATATGGTAAAGGCAGGGGGGTAATCTAAAGACAGAAATTGTGATACATTTAGGAGGAGGTAGCAGTGATAACACAGATGTGTTCTTGACCCCTCTTGTGGAATTTTTTTATCTGAATTCCTTCAAAATAGAAACCCTTATTTTTTAAATATGTTTTTGTGTCAATTTATTTTAAAAAATAAGGCAAGAGGTTGCAGTATCATGTCGTCCCCCACAAATGATGCAGCACCCCTTGGGCCAATTGAGATATTGCATATTGTAACGACGTTCGTCTGTTGAATGAAGAGAGTCAGACCGAAATGCAGCGTGTAGGTTACTCATCACTTTAATGAAATAAATCGCGGTACATGAAATAACTGAATAAATACAAAAACAACAAACGGAACGTGAAACCTATTCCAGCCTATCTGGTGAACACTACACAGAGACAGGAACAAACACCCACAAAATACAAAGCGAAACTCAGGCTGTCTAAATACGGTTCTCAATCAGAGACAACGACAAGCACCCGACTCTGATTGAGAATCGCCTCAGGCAGCCAAGCCTAACTAGACACACCCCTAATCAGCCGCAATCGCAAATAATACAAACCCCAATACGAAAAACAACATATAAACCCATGTCACACCCTGGCCTACCCAAACATATAACAAAAACACAAAATACAATGACCAAGGCGTGACACATATGACTAACACATTTCAGTCAATGACCACAGCTCCCGCCTAGGGCTAATCAGTGTAACTTTGTAAATGCCTGATCTCTATGGCAAGACGCATCATTCGCTATCAAGTTACATCAAAATCATCCCAGTGCTGTCTGGGATATTGCGTAAGCCTAATGTACAAAGGAACGTGCTGATGGACTGAGAAAAATCCACAGTCCCCTCCCCGATTTAATAGTGGGACAAATATAATGTAGGCTAGGTATTTTCATGTCATTTTAGCAGGTTAGCATTTTTTTTCATGCATCTTGTTCTGGAGGCTGCTCTTCAGAGTCTTCTCTAACTGGCACAGGCACAAAGTCAAACCTAACCTTAACCCTAACATTAACCACACTGCTAAACCTAATGCCTAACCCTAACCTTACATTTTTTTAATTATTTTTTACAATATAGCCAATTTTGACTTTGCAGCTGGCCCAAGTAGCGAAAAAACGCTCAAATATTTTTTAATGTCCTAAAATCATATAGGCCTACACCTCACCTCAACCAACCATGTTCAACTTTCAGTTAGGCGGGCTTTGGCCTAGGTGGCGCTGTTGTATATTTGGTAATTTATTAGGATCCCCATTAGCTGTTGGAAAAGACACTGCTACTCTTCCTGGGGTCCACACAGAACATGACACAATACATAATATTAATAGACAAGAACAGCTCAATGACAGAACTACATACATTTAAAAACAGCACACATAGCCTACATATCAATACATACACACAAAATATCTAGGTCAAATAGGGGAAAGGCATTGTGACGAGAGTTGTTTTTGTTCATCTGAAGTGCTGATTGGAATGGTCGAAAAAAATGGATAAACAACACACATTGGAGTAAAACAAGCTTATATCATGGGTTCCTGTCAAGGCAAGGGCTGATTTCAAGGTTTTACTGCTAATCTACAAAGCATTACATGGGCTTGCTCCTACCTATCTCTCTGATTTGGTCCTGCCGTACATACGTAAGCTACGGTCACAAGACGCGTGCCTCCTAATTGTCCCTAGAATTTCTAAGCAAACAGCTAGAGGCAGGGCTTTCTCCTATAGAGCTCCATTTTTATGGAATGGTCTGCCTACCCATGTAAGAGACGCAAACTCGGTCTCAACCTTTAAGTCTTTACTGAAGACTCATCTCTTCAGTGGGTCATATGATTGAATGTAGTCTGGCCCAGGAGTGTGAAGGTGAATGGAAAGGCTCTGGAGCAACGAACCGCCCTTGCTGTCTCTGCCTGGCCGGTTCCCCTCTTTCCACTGGGATTCTCTGCCTCTAACCCTATTACAGGGGCTGAGTCACTGGCTTACTTGGGCTCTTTCATACCGTCCCTAGGAGGGGTGCGTCACTTGAGTGGGTTGAGTCACTGATGTGATCTTCCTGTCTGGGTTGGCGCCCCCCTTGGGTTGTGCCGTGGCGGAGATCTTTGTGGGCTATACTCGGCTTTGTCTCAGGATGGTAAGTTGGTGGATGAAGATATCCCTCTAGTGGTGTGGGGGCTGTGCTTTGGCAAAGTGTCTGGGGTTATATCCTGCCTGTTTGGCCCTCTCCGGGGGTGTCATCGGATGGGGCGACAGTGTCTCCTGACCCCTCCTGTCTCAGCCTCCAGTATTTATGCTGCAGTAGTTTATGTGTCGGGGGGCTAGGGTCAGTTTGTTATATCTGGAGTACTTATCCTGTCCTATCCGGTGTCCTGTGTGAATTTAAGTATGCTCTCTCTAATTCACTCTTTCTCTCTCTCGGAGGACCTGAGCCCTAGGACCATGCCTCAGGACTACCTGACATGATGACTCCTTGCTGTCCCCAGTCCACCTGGCCGTGCTGCTGCTCCAGTTTTAACTGTTCTGCCTGTGATTATTATTATTTGACCATGCTGGTCATTTATGAACATTTGAACATCTTGGCCATGTTCTGTTATAATCTCCACCCAGCACAGCCAGAAGAGGACTGGCCACCCCACATAGCCTGGTTCCTCTCTAGGTTTCTTCCTAGGTTTTGGCCTTTCTAGGGAGTTTTTCCTAGCCACCGTGCTTCTACACCTGCATTGCTTGCTTTTTGGGGTTTTCGGCTGGGTTTCTGTACAGCACTTTGAGATATCAGCTGATGTACAAAGGGCTATATAAATACATTTGATTTGATTCTGATGGGGTATGACAGTTGAATTAAGCTCATCAAGCATTTATAAGTTCTATTATTCTAGAATCAATGGCTATATATCAGAAGCCCTTTCCTGCAGTCAAATGACTAGTGGCCTCATTGGTGGAATGTTATTCATATTTTTTTTAATAGTTTCATAATTCATAATTTTTTTTTTTTTTAATACAGAAAATCCGGTGTTTCTATGTCAAACGGTTTTGTTAAATTTCAGTGTTCTGAGATGTATATAAAGCGTAATATCGGAATGCAAACTCAGATTTGAATACATTTCAACTCTATATCTGACATGGTACAGGTGTCCTGTTTTTGTTAAGCCCATAGCCATGTGTGTGAGGTGTATACGTTTGTTTCAAAGTAGATTTGTTTAAGACTACAAAGAAACACTGTTAGTGTTGTGGTTGAACCGGGATGTGGACATGAAGCTAGGGTTAGGGTTGAACCGGAATGTGGACATGAAGCTAGGGTTAGGGTTGAACCGGGATGTGGACATGAAGCTAGGGTTAGGGTTGAACCGGGATGTGGACAGGAAGCTAGGGTTAGGGTTGAACCGGGATGTGAACATAAAGCTAGGGTTAGGGTTGAACCGGGATGTGGACATGAAGCTAGGGTTAGGGTTGAACCGGGATGTAGACATGAAGCTAGGGTTAGGGTTGAACCGGGATGTGGACATGAAGCTAGGGTTAGGGTTGTGGTTGAAGCTAGGGTTAGGGTTGAACCGGGATGTGGACATGAAGCTAGGGTTAGGGTTTAACCGGGATGTGGACATGAAGCTAGGGTTAGGGTTGAACCGGGATGTAGACATGAAGCTAGGTTTAGGGTTGAACCGGGATGTGGACATGAAGCTAGGGTTAGGGTTGTGGTTGAAGCTAGGGTTAGGGTTGAACCGGGATGTGGACATGAAGCTAGGGTTAGGGTTGAACCGGGATGTAGACAAGAAGCTAGGGTTAGGGTTGAACCGGGATGTGGACATGAAGCTAGGGTTAGGGTTGAACCGGGATGTAGACAAGAAGCTCGGGTAAGGGTTGTGGTTGAAGCTAGGGTTAGGGTTGAACCGGGATGTGGACATGAAGCTAGGGTTAGGGTTGAACCGGGATGTAGACAAGAAGCTCGGGTAAGGGTTGTGGTTGAAGCTGGGGTTAGAGTTGAACCAGGATGTGGACATGAGGCTAGGGTTAGGGTTGTGGTTGAGGCTGGGTTAGAGTTGAACTGGGATGTGGACATGAGGCTAGGGTTAGGGTTGAACCGGGATGTGGACATGAGGCTAGGGTTAGGGTTGAGGCTAGGGTTAGGGTTGTGGTTGAGGCTAGGGTTAGGGTTGTGGTTGAGGGTAGGGTTTGAACCGGAATGTGGACAAGGTGGAGTTGGCGTGGGTACATTAATCTAGGGTTAGGGTTATCATTTCTATAGCAGTTGTTACCGTTGTTACAATATTCTTATGTTATAAATAACAATTTAAACTTACAATACCATACCATTTCTTTAAGATAGCTGAAGCAAGCATACACATTTACTTCAGGAAATGTACCTTTCCTAGTCGTGCACTCTTCTCCCACAAACCTTCAGTGACTCATCATAATACCAATTTAACCTCCGCATGAGAAATCTTATTTGTCCTCGACTAGAGAGTTAATGCACACGTTTAATCTTGATAAAAGAGCCCTGGTGTTGTTTCTTGAAACCACATTCTGTAGGCCTATGCATCTCTGGTCATGGTCTTACCACTCTGAGTTTTATTAAGCAGCTGGTAAATATGATTTAGAAAGAAGCCATAGTGACCATCTATCTCCATACTCATAACATAATAAATAGCCTGATGTATTTATGTACTTGTTATTATGGGAAGGAAATGAACAATGTAAATTAAGGATCAGAGAAGGTGTAAGATGTAAGATATATCAAACACACCTTCTTTTCCCTTTTTGTCTCTTCTGAGAATAACTGGTGCAAAGTCTGGGCCCTGGTCACAATGGCACATGGTTGTCGACACATCGCTTTGCCAATAGATGTCGCTGTAGTACTGACTATTGCTGTGAGCTAGTACTGACTATTTAACGGTACACAGGATGTGCGAGATGACAAAGGATGTGGAAACCTTGTGTCACTGTCAACATGTATTCACATGAAATGGGTAACAACAACCATGAAATGTAGTTCATTTCCAGATCTCACTTTGTTTGGGCCTATAAGAGAATGTTTATTCAGGAACATGATTTCTCTGTATAGGGTGGAATGTAATTATGTTAGGCCTATATCAATGCCAACACAACCACTCTACATTTTCCTGTTAATAAAACACACTAGCCAGGCAGCTAGACTTGCTAAATATTATAGATGCAGTATGTTCTAGCATGATGGTCTTGGTTGGAGAATGTGACAGCAGTAGAATTTCTTTCAGCCATTGTTTCTAATAGAGATATATAGTGAAGCAGTCAGCTTCTCGTTTCATTGGGCCACATTTCCTGATTTCCTAACAAAATAGGAAGGGGAAATAGTGCCCAGAGTAAATGAGCTGGGGTTAGTCTGGTCTTTGATAAAAATAACACCACTCAGGTAGCCTAGTGGTTAGAGCGTTGGACTAGTAACCGAAAGTTTGCAAGATCAAATCCTCGAGCTGACAAGGTACACATCTGTCATTCTGCCCCTGAACAAGGCAGTTAACCCACTGCTCCTAGTTTGTCATTGAAAAATAAGAATTTGTTCTTAACTGACTTGCCTAGTTAAATACAAAATTAATAATAAAAAATCATATTTATCTGATCCACATTCAATACTTAAACTATTTTCTGCTTAAATGGTTGGACCAATATATGGCAACACTTATTTGAAAGAGATATTTCATCTACATGATGTTAAATAAACAAGTTGTTGATGAAAAGTATATATTTCACTCATTGGGTTTTGCATTGCCATGTGTGAATGGTATTTTGAACACATTTCAAATGCAATATAATAACAGTGAATGTACATTCTTGTTTTTCTTTGTTTTGTCATTCGATGATATACACCAATGTCATTCTAGTGCCATCACTAAAATGCTTGTCTTGTGTATGCTAAACTATGATCATTATTCCTTTGTTGTAATCTGTTGAAGACTCACTATCCCCAACACCGTCCTCCTATCCCCACCCTACCCCCACACCCGGCTCTGTTGTGGGCTTGGCCAGAGCTGGTGACCTCCTAACAGGGCCACATGGTCAGGCGAGGGGGGGGGATTATATACAGTAATTAGGGGATAGAGTCGGGCCCCAGCTACACTGCCACATAAGCTAAAGGGTTGTTTAAAGCTGGACTTTTAAGGCTATTAGTTAGTGAGGGTAAAGAAGCACCTAACTGAGTATAGAAACCATGTACTAATGCTTACAATATACACATATTTGTGACTATATTACGCACATATTGGATATGCCTGTAATGTTATGAGTCATGCAGCATACATTTACATGTTGTTTTATGTCCTGTGTTTCCAACATGAGGATGCATTTGAGCGTGATGAGAGGAGGAGCATCTGGGATTAGGGGCTCAGTCTTGTATTCTAAAGTGAGGTACACAGTACTGTAGGCTGTGATTTTCCTTACCCCATAAAGACAAAAATCCATCTGAAAAAAGGGAGAAAAATGACCGTGCTGGCACAACACATCGAAGACAAATGGAAAACACCATAATCCTCAGTGGTAACACCTTAATTTGACACAGTAAAAGGCTCACAAAGCGCAGCATAATTCTCCCCTCTCATAAACATCTCCCGTGTTCAGTCTGGGACTGACGCCTGTGCTTTGGTAGGATGACATAATCAGAGCACGCCATGTCTGGGCTTAGGAAGACAAGGTAATGTCTATGGAAACGCATGCAGGACAAGGTCAGGTGGCAGAGCACCTGCTGGGAGGAAAGGCATGGGGAGGGGATAGGATGGGAGGGGGAGGTGAACAGTGATGGTAGTCCTCTTAATGGTCAGTCTAGTAAACCATGTACTGTTATTGTTGGGCAACCATTTCATTGTTTAGTGTGGACACACTAGGTCTCCCCTAAACACACACAAACATAAACATGCAAACATATGCTCCTTGAGAATTTGTTCTTAACTGACTTGCCTAGTTAAGTGAAGGTTAAATAAAAAATAAATAAATACAATTTGCCCCCCAACCCTTCCTCCACCCAAAACACACACATTTGCTTAGAATAGCACATTGAGGCTGACAGGCTAGATGCACTTAGTCATTGGTCGCTTAATCTAGTCGCCCTAATCATCCAACCATTAATATAGAAAACAGATTAGACTCAGAGAGAGAGAAAGAGAGAGAGAGAGAGAAGAGCACATCCTGCCTATTGCGGTCTATTGCTGCCTCAGCCTCTCTTTGACAGAGCGAAAGAGAGAGAGAGGGGGAGGAGAGAGGGAGGTGATGTGGTGTGTGTGAGGGGAGGAGAAGGAGCGGGTTGGCTTTAGTGTGATTTGAATGGGCGTGAGAGAGAGCGTGAGGGACTGAGCAAATCAACCTGCCTCTTTTGACTGAACAACGCGATGGAAGAGCTGAGCTCCTAGCCACACTGATCAGAGAGGAGTTTTATTTTTGGAGAGAGGAAGAAGGGAGCAGACAAGGGGAACCGAAGAGGGACGAGGAGGAGAAAAGACATCAGAGTGGGGATAGATAGCAGAAAAATGCTGTCATGGGGAGAGGGGAAGGGAGCAGACAGAAAGGAACAGAATGAGACCAGGCAGGGTGGAGCGGAGCTGAAATGTGGAGGTAAGTCCTGTCTTTCTCTACTCAGACCCTTTAGAATGCCACATTCCTAATTCCCTATGTCATGTGGTCTGGTGATAATGTATGTGATTGGCTTGATCAGGACAACCTAGATGGCTCGATGTGGGCATAGAAATGCTCTTATTTCCAGTCGGTTCCACCAGAGATTCAGAGCATTCTGCAGTACAAAAGTGAGAGAGCAGAGGATGTGTCAACACAATGAACGAACGCTTTGTCAGGGGTAGGTAAAGGATGTCTAAGCAACATTCTGCTCTCTTCACGCTCCTTCTCCCCCCTCTCTCTGGTGTTGTGGGCTCGTTTAAAAACGGTGTTCTGACATTGACATGAAGCCACTGCAGACCTTGCTGTGTAGGACGCTCTGGGCTGCAGGACCCAGAGATGTGGGCCAGGTGGAGGAAGGGAGGGAGCAGAGACAGAAAGAGGGAAAAGGAAAAAAAGCAATAGAGAGGATCTATAGTGATACAGAAACAAAAAGACAAGATAATTAGGATTTAAAATATATATATTGTTATTATTTATTTATTTATTTTACAAACAAAGGTCTGCAGCCCCTGCCTGTTTTGTGTGGGGGATATGGATGATAAAGAGGACTGAGAGGGTACTGCATGTAACGTGCACAGACAATGATGGAATGGAGAACCAGAGCCAGGATCAGGGTGTTGTTTTCAAGGTGGCAAAGAAAAGGAGAGATGCAGGAGATTTTTTTTCTTCTCAATTTGTCTGTGAGGGGGGTTGTGTTTTTTGGAGTCGGGGATGCAAGGGATGGTGAGGTCTGGTAGAGAAAGAGAACGGGCAAATTATTGAGGGAGATGAAGAGGAGAGGGTTGAGGGACAGCTTACATAAGCCAGTGCACTAAAAGGACGGACCATTTAATTTATTTTGCACCACATGAGTCCTCATCATATGTGGTTTTCACTGTGGTTGTCAGTAGCAGACAATCTCATTCCATATGATGATGAATGCATTGAGACTTGACATGGTGAAGTCCTCGCTCTCTTTCCTGAGGAGTGCGGCAGGTCGTGTGCTTGTCTAAATTTGATGACAGAAGCCCTGTTTATACCTGGATCTAACATGCGGCCTTTGTCCTTATCTTGTCCACATTCTGATTTTGGCCAACACTCATTGTGATCGGACTGTGAACAGATCTTATAAGTGTAAACAGACAAATTAGGTCAAGATCAGGACGAAGGATGCATGTTAACGGCAGGCATAAACAGGGCTATTGACTTGGTCGCGGTCTTTGTGCGTTCGTGGCCAGATTGGCAGAGGGTGTGACGTTATCCATCCGAGACTGCTAATCTGCATGGCTGGCCAGATGTGCCCATGGATGTGTGTGTGTGTGTGTGTGTGTGTGTGTGTGTGTGTGTGTGTGTGTGTGTGTGTGTGTGTGTGTGTGTGTGTGTGTGTGTGTGTGTGTGTGTGTGTGTGTGTGTGTGTGTGTGTGTGTGTGTGTGTGTGTGTGAAAGCCCCTCTGCTCTCCAATCATAAACTCACTTTGACAGCGACACATCTGACAAATGTATCTAAAATACAGAACATAGCTTGTTTTCAGAAGATTAACATTGACTATCTGAGAATGAATATATATGTGAGAGGGGGTAACTGAGCCCAGATGCAAACAGCAGATTTATGGGCGACTATGACACACAACCACTGTGGCATTGCACACAAGGCGTATGGGTACAAGTGTCTAGTGATGCTTTGAGGTCACAGTGCCAATGATGGGTTGGAAAATGGACAATCATTGATGATGTAATAATATCAGAATACTAATGTAGTAATTAGAAAATAGAGTTGCAAAGGGGCATTCAATTTAGGATCAAATGTATTGTTAACTTGAGTATACTTTGATTAGGTTAATTAGGCCAAATGAATGTGTCAACTCTAAACAGACATACAATTATTCAATGCAGCAATCTCAACCCAACAGTCATTTATTTGTCAGTCAAATTAAGGTTAATGGATGAACCCGCCTGTATTTTAGGATAAAGTAGACTCCAACATTTCTCTATTATTTGACAACATAACAGAAAAAAGCTTTCCCCTCAGCCTTCAATAGTTTGTGGACAGTAGGTAGATGTTTCTATACCTACAATAATATAATTATCAGCTGTGTGTGTGTCAGTGACAGAAATATTCCTGTTCTAGCTGGTGTTGAAGTGTGTTGAAGCACTCAGGCGCTCTAAAAAAGAAAACCTTTTCATAGAACATGTTAAAAATGTTGCTCTTTAAATATGCTGTTTTGACCCAAATGATGGGAACTAGCAATTGGCGTCAGAGCGTGTAGGCGTCTATATTTGTTCATCTATTGAGGACTCATAGTATCGTCACAGTATGGAGCTAAAAAAAAACCTGTGGGTGTCTGGGACTCTTTTTAAATATGAGAGGCTCTCTGTCAGTCAGCAGGGACATGTGTGGCACACATTCTTCAGCTGAGTGGGAGGAGAGAAGGAGAGGGGATCAGAGGAGAAGGGAGAAGAGGTGAGGCAGAGCAGCTAATCTCTGTGATCGATCAGGCCCACTTGTATTTCCTGCAGAATCAAACTGCTCCACATCACTGTCCATTCCTACACCAGCTCCTGGCCACAGAGAACAGATCTATCCAACTAAAAGGACTATAGTTACTATAGTATGAGGCATCTGATTAGACGAAACAAGGCTGTAAGTACAGAACCACTTGATGTCTTGTTTGTCCTTTGCCAGTTTAATACGCGGAGATCCCAAAACATTGAAGCCCTAAATGACTTACAGTTGAAGTCGGAAGTTTACTTACACTTAGGTCATTAAAACTCATTTTTCAACCACTCAACACATTTCTTGTTAACAAACTATAGTTTTGGCAAGTCGGTTAGGACATCTACTTTGTGCATGACACAAGTAATTTTTCCAACAATTGTTTACAGACAGATTATTTCACTGTATCACAATTCCAGTGGGTCAGAAGTTTACATACACTAAGTTGACTGTGCCTTTAAAGAGCTTGGACAATTCCAGAAAATGATGTCATGGCTTTAGAAGCTTCTGATAGGCTAATTGACATCATTTGAGTCAATTGGAGTGTACCTGTGGATGTATTTCAAGCCCTACCTTCAAACTCAGTGCCTCTTCGCTTGACATCATGGGAAAATAAAAAGAAATCAGCCAAGACCTCAGCAAAAAAAATTGTAGACCTCCACAAGTCTAGTTCATCCTTGGGGGCAATTTCCAAATGCCTGAAGGTACCACATTCATCTGTACAAACAATAGTACACAAGTATAAACACCATGGGACAACTCAGTTGTCATACCGCTCAGGAAGGAGATATGAAAGTACTTTGCGAAAAAGTGCAAATCAATCCCAGAACAACAGCAAAGGACCTTGTGAAGATGCTGGAGGAAATGGGTACAAAAGTATCTATATCCACAGTAAAACGAGTCCTATATCAACATAACCTGAAAGGCCGCTCAGCAAGGAAGAAGCCGCTGCTCCAAAAGCGGCATAAAAGAGTCAGACTACGGTTTGGAACTGCACATGGGGACAAAGATCGTACTTTTTGGAGAAATGTCCTCTGGTCTGATGAAAGAAAAATAGAACTGTTTGTCCATAATGACCATTGTTATGTTTGGAGGTAAAAAGGGGAGAATTGCAAGCCGAAGAACACCATCCCAACCATGAAGCACGGGGGTGGCAGCATCATGTTGTGGGGGTGCTTTGCTGCAGGAGGGACTGGTGCACTTCACAAAATAGATGGCATCATGAGGGAGGACAATTATGTGGATATATTGAAGCAATATCTCAAGACATCAGTCAGGAAGTTAAAGCTTTGTCGCAAATGGGTCTACCAAAAGGACAATGACCCCAAGCATACTTCCAAAGTTGTGGCAAAATGGCTTAAGGACAACAAAGTCAAGGTATTGGAGTGGCCATCAAAAAGCCCTGACCTCAATCCTATAGAAAATGTGTGGGCAGAACTGAAAAAGTGTGTGCGAGCAAGGAGGCCTACAAACCTGACTCAGTTACACCAGCTTTGTCAGGGGGAATGGGCCAAAATTCACCCAACTTATTGTGGGAAGCTTTTGGAAGGCTACCCTAAACGTTTGACCCAAGTTAAACAATTTAAAGACAATGCTACCAAATACTAATTGAGTGTATGTAAACTTCTGACCCACTGGGAATGTGATGAAAGAAATCAAATCTGAAATAAATAATTATCTCCTATTATTCTGACATTTCACATTCTTAAAATAAAGTTGTGATCCTAACTGACTTAAGACAGGGAATTCTTCTAGTATTAAATTAAGGAATTGTGAAAAACTGAGTTGAAATGTATTTGGCTAAGGTGTATGTAAACTTCCGACTTCAACTGTATATGATGGAAATGTTTGTGAGAGCAGCAGTGTTACACATCTGTGGTGCAGGATGCTAGCAGAGCCACAGGGCTAACAGATCCTGCCTGCCTCAGATGTACTAAAGCTGTGTGTCACCTAGGATTTCAACTCCAGCTTACACTGCTGCCTTCTTTGCATACCAAATTATATTTCCATGCCAAAAGCAACTCCTCTCCATAGGGCCGCTGCAGAAAATTGCCTCTCAACAGTCAACCAACTGTCTTTACATAACACAACGTGGACAGGAGCCTATCTGACAACAACCTGAGGCAGAAAGACTATGTAAAAAGGCTATTCAATCTATGTTTAGGCCTACTGAGCTACACAGGACCACAAATATGTGAAAAGGCTATTCAATCTATGTTTAGGCCTACTGTACTCCACGAGAGAGGACATTTACCATGGTGCTCCCACACTGTCCCGTGCCAAACTGATATATTTTAACTGACCAGTAAGGGCGAAAATTAAATCCAGACATATATAATATGGAAAATACAATAGTTAAATGATTTCAGTGGCGTCTCAAGAGAAATAATCAATTTGTCCAGTAAATGATACCTCATCAACATGGATCAAATATTTCTAAGGTTACGAGGCAGATTATCCTCTCCACTGAAACATGAGTCAGCAGAACTACACCGTCACCCTCAGTTGGAGCCATTTTGCGTTACTAGGCCTAGCCAGACTGTGTCTCTCTATCTCTCCCAGTGAGCAGTGTGTCTGTGTGACTGAGGGAGCCTGGTGGACAGAGCAGAGGATGGTAGGATGGTAGATAGCAGTGGAAGCCACTGAGTGGATCCACCAATCGGATTGTGCTCTCCTTTGTCACCTCTCCTCTGTGGCCATGCTCTTAATGGGAGCTCAGCCCTCTCTGGAGTGGAGTCACCCTCAGATTTCTGTCCCTGGGCTCTGGCCCGGCCCTGCTCTGCTCTGCCACACAGGGCCTGACTGCATAATGAGCAGGACAAGAGAAGAGAGACATAGGAGAGCGAGAGTGTTCATGGGGAAATAGAAAGAGAGGCAAGGAGGAGTATTAAAAAGATAGTGAGAAGTAGAAAATTAGCCAAATAAAGCTACTACATACTACTATACTACTACATTATTATACCACTATACTACATACTACTACTGTACTACTACATTTGTGTAACTGAAAAGAACACGTTTTGACCTGTATAGGTTTATGTGTTTGTCATTTCAGTTAAATTAAATCTTAAAGTGCATTAGGATTATGATAATAAAACATCTGCTGAATATTTGAATAAATTCACACTAGAGAGGTTCGCTTGCTCATCACAGATTTGCACTCTGTAAATAACCCACTCGTCAGAAATACTGTATGCAGTGGGTGTGTGGAGTTTGCTGTCGTCAATGTTGTTAATCAACCAGTTATGAAGGTTTTAAATGATATCACTGAAGCCCTTGACAAAAACAGCACTGTGTCTCACTTTTTATTGATCTCTCTTAAGGCTTTTGATCCAGTTGATCATGCTATACTAAGGCAGAGATTATCGAGTGTAGGTCTTTCAGAGCATGCAGTTGCATGGTTTGCTAACTATCTCTCTGATATAACTCAGTGCACTCAATTTGATGGGCTTATGTCTGTTAAATTGTCTGTCTTGAATGGTATGCACCAAGGCTCTGTACTTGGTCTTCTCTTATTCACTATTTATATAAATTAACAACTTCATTTTTATGCTGATTATACTGTTATTTACTGTTGTGCCTCGTCTCTTACAAAAGCTTTCCAGAACATGCAAACTGCTTTTATACTGTTCAACATACCTTGTGTCAATTGAAGCTTATCCTCAATACTGACAAAACTAAACAAATGGTGTTTTCTAATGGAAGAAATAGACCTCTGAACCTTTCACCTATTACTACCTGCCAGGGCAAGGAGATTGAGTTTGTAACCTCATATAAATATCTTGGAATTTTAATTGATGATGGCCTCTCTTTTAAATTGCATATTCAACAACTTACAAAAAAATTGAAGCTGAAATATTTTAGGAATAAGGCCTGTTTTTCATTTAAAGCCAGAAGGAGGCTAGTATCAGCTACATTTATGCCTTTACTAGACTATGGGGATATTTTATATATGAATGCTTCCGCTCAGTGTTTGAGATCAATTGACACTCTTTACCATGGCACTGTGAGATTTATTTAAACTGCAAAACCCTTACGCACCACTGCACTTTGTATACCAGGGTTGGCTGGCCTTCTCTAGTCACTCGTAGGCTCAGTCACTGGTATACTTTATTTACAAAGCCATTTTGGGTTTACTACCTTTTTATTTGTGCATTTTTATTGTTCAGAAATGTGATGGGTACTCTCTTCGTTCTCTGGACGTTATCCTGCTAACTGATCCAAATGTCCAAACTGAATTTGGTAAAAGGGCTTTTATGTACTCTGCACCATCTTCTTGGAACGCCTTACAAACTACTTTTAAACTGGAAGAACTTGTCCCGATTGGTGTTTTTAAATCACTGATGAAGGATTTTGAGGCTGATTCCCTGACCTGTCAATGTTTTTAATTTGCTGTTTTATACTCTTGTGAATTCAATGGTTTTTACTAGATTACTTGTAGTTTTTCATGTTGTCTGTCTGAATTTTTTTTGTAATGACTTGGTGCTGCCTATCTTGGCCAGGGCGCTCTTGAAAAATCGATTTTAATCTCAATGAGCCTTTCCTGGTTAAATAAAGGTTAAATAAAGTTATATCATACATACACTGACTGAACAACACACACAAACACACACCTATTCTCGTTATTCCAATTCCCATTATAGGAGAAGTGCCCTCAGTGACATTCAGTGGTGCAGAAAGAAGATCTAACTCAATACACTCCCACGACATCACTACTTCCCCATCCTGAGCAGTCTGATCAAAAAGGAAGACCACAAGAAAAAAAAAGACCTCCACACACAATATCACATTAATCGGCAGATACATACAACACGGTGAAAATCATTACTGCTCTAGCCGTGTCGGAAAAGCACTTCATGTCCATTCTATTACAGTCAATAAGGGTGGAAAGAGTCACTGTGCAACTGGCTGCATTTTCATATTAAAGGCGTTGGCGGAAAAAGAGCATAACAAAGAAACAGAGTTACTAATTAGAAGCTCTTAGCTGTAGCACTGGCAGATCAGTCCTGCCTGTGTGTGTGTCTGAGAGGCTCCTCTCAGACAGCTGCCGCACATAGGAAACACACAGACAGGATGTACCTCACAGACCAAGGTGGAGGGCCGCACAGCTGGGTCGGGATCAGAAACACTACTAACATTACTAACAGAGCTCAGAGAACGAGATATAGCTTTGTATATAGCCAAGTTATCATTTATGTTTACTTTTTTTAAAAATGGAACCTTTATTTAACTAGGCAAGTCAGTTAAGAACAAATTCTTATTTACAATGATGGTCTACCCCAGCCAAACCCAGATGACGCTGGGCAAATTGTTCACCGCCCTATGGGACACCCAATCACGGCCAGTTGTGATACAGCCTGGAATCGAACCAGAGTCTGCAGTGACGCCTCTAGCACTGAGATGAAGCGCCTTAGATTGCTGCACCACTCAGGAGCCCGTTACTCATTATGTATTTATTATTACTTCTATTACGTGTTTTACTTTCTATTATTGCTCTGTTTTCTTTCTCTCTGCATTGTTGGGAAGGGCCTGTAAGTAAGCATTTCACTGTTAATCTACACCTGTTGTTTTACGAAGCATGTGACCATTTTTGAAATTTGATTTGAGATCCCAGGGTACTAGCATATGCGTCTGTTCACTACATTATCATACCTTACAAAGCCACTTGCCATTGATTTCAACTAAATCAATGTGCTTGTGTTACAGTCTCCTTCTCACACTCCATTAAAGTGACACTCGTGGCGAGGTGATACTCTGATGGTTGAACTATACTGAACAAAAATATAAATGCAACATGTGAAGCATTGGCCCCATGTTTCATAACTTGAAATAAAATAACCCACAAATGTTCCATACGCACAAAAAGCTTATTTCTCTAAAATGTTGTGCACAAATTTGTTTACATCCCGGTTAGTGAGCATTTCTCCTTTGTCAAGATAATCCATCCACCTGACAGGTTTAGCGTATCAAGAAGCTGGTTAAACATCAGGATCATTACACAGGTGCACCTTCTGCTGGGGACAATAAAAGACCACTCTAAAATGTGCAGTTGTGGAGTTGTGCAGTTGTGGAGTTGGCATTCTGACTGCAGGAATGTCCACCAGAGATGTTGCCAGAAAATGTCATGTTAATTTCTCTAACATAAGCCGCCTCCAACATTGTTTTAGAAAATTTGGCAGTACGTCCAACCGGCCTCACAACCGCACAACACGTGTAAACACCCCAGCCCAGGACCTCCACTGACCTCCATCTGAGACCAGGATGCTTGTCGTCCCACAGACGGCAGACATTGTGTATGGTGTCTTGTGGGCGGGCGGTTTGCTGATGTGAAAGTTGTGAACAGAGTGCCCCATGGTGGCGGTGGGGTTATGCTATGGGCTAGCAACGGACAACAAACACAATTGAAGTTTATCAATGACAATTTGAATGCACAGAGATACCATGACAAGATCCTGAGGCCCATTGTTGTGCCATTCATCCACCACCATCACCAAATGCTTCAGCATGATAATGCACGGCCAGTGTTGCAAGGATCTGTACACAATTCCTTTAAAGCTGAAAATGTCCCAGTTCTTCCATGGCCTGCATACTCACCAGACATGTCACCCATTGAGCATGTGTGGGATGCACTGGATCGACATGTTCCAATTCCCGCCAATATCCAGCAACTTCGCATCAGTCATTAAAGAGGAGTGGGACAACATTCCACAGCCCACAATCAACAGCCTGATCAACTCTATGCGAAGGAGATGTGTCACGCTGCATGAAGCAAATGGTGGTCACACCAGATACTGACTGGTTTTCTGATCCACACCCCTACCTTTAAAAAAAAGTATCTGTGACCAACTTATCCATATCTGTATTCCCAGTCATGTGAAATCCATAGATTAGAGCCTAATGAATTCATTTCAATTTACTGATTTCCTTATATGAACTTTAACTCGGTAAAATATTTGAAATTGTTGCATGTTGCGTTTATATTTTTGTTCAGTGTTTAAAGAATGATGCAAGACTCACGCAAACACAGCCTACACACGGAAAGGAGCAAAATCAGCTTGTATCACCAGGCACAGTTAGCATATTGGCTTGTATCACCAGGCACAGTTAGCATATTGGCCTGTATCACCAGGCACAGTTAGCATATTGGCCTGTATCACCAGGCACAGTTAGCATATTGGCCTGTATCACCAGGCACAGTTAGCATATTGGCTTGTACCACCAGGCACAGTTAGCATATTGGCTTGTACTACCAGGCACAGTTAGCATATTGGCTTGTATCACCAGGCACAGTTAGCATATTGGCCTGTATCACGAGGCACAGTTAGCATATTGGCCTTTATCACGAAGCACAGTTAGCATATTGGCTTGTACCACAAGGCACAGTTAGCATATTGGCTTGTACCACCAGGCACAGTTAGCATATTGGCTTGTATCACCAGGCACAGTTAGCATATTGGCTTGTATCATCAGGCACAGTTAGCATATTGGCTTGTATCACCAGGCACAGAGGCTAGCGCTGGTAGAGACTAGAGACAGAGCAGCACGTGGTGTAGAGGCTAGCGCTGGTAGAGACTAGAGACAGAGCAGCACATGGTGTAGAGGCTAGCGCTGGTAGAGACTAGCGCTGGTAGAGACTAGAGACAGAGCAGCACGTGGTGTAGAAGCCAGCGCTGCTAGAGACTAGAGACAGAGCAACAAGCAGTGTAGAGGCCAGCGCTGCTAGAGACTAGAGACAGAGCAACAGGCGGTGTAGAGGTCAGCGCTGCTATAGAATAGAGACAGAGCAACAGGCGGTGTAGAGGCCAGCGCTGCTAGAGACTAGAGACAGAGCAACAGGCGGTGTAGAGGCCAGCGCTGCTAGAGACTAGAGACAGAGCAACAGGCGGTGTAGAGGCCAGCGCTGCTAGAGACTAGAGACAGAGCAACAGGCGGTGTAGAGGCCAGCGCTGCTAGAGAATAGAGAAAGAGCAACAGGCGGTGTAGAGGCCAGCGCTGCTAGAGACTAGAGACAGAGCAACAGGCGGTGTAGAGACCAACGCTGCTAGAGACTAGAGACAGAGCAACAGGAGGGCCTGACTGGAGCAAGGTGTCTGACTGCCTAGAATGTGGAAGACAGCAACTGTAACCACTGCCCTCTCAGTCATCAATGTCATGCAGAAAATGGTATGCAAGAGGACATATGCTGTTGCAGTTGGTGTTGTTTCAGAATTTTTCAGCAAAGCATAAGTTAAATTAAACCAATGTCTTTAGTAGTCACTGTGCATGGGGTGGCCAGATCTGAGATTCATGATGAAAGAATGTGTGGTAATACATAGAGCCTATCTGGGTGAGTGTGTGTGTGAGAGAGAGAGAGAGAGAGAGAGAGAGAGAGAGAGAGAGAGAGAGAGAGAGAGAGAGAGAGAGAGAGAGAGAGAGAGAGAGAGAGAGAGAGAGAGTGTGTGTGGGCGGTGCAGCCGTTTCAGGGGCACCAAGATTCATTTCGAAGCACAATAGCGGGGATAGGGAGGCCAGTGTCTCTTCCTCTCTGAGCAGACAGGGTAGGGGTACCATTTCAGACTACTATAAATGCTAGTGTGGGCAGTGTTTCTGCCTCGGCCTCAGAGCCAGCTGCACGTATGGAAGAGGAACCACAGTGTGCAGTTCAGCTCCACATAATAGCAGCAGTGATGGAGTGAGGGTCAGTTCCTCTCTCGTTCCGGTCACACACACACACACACACACACACACACACACACACACACACACACACACACACACACACACACACACACACACACACACACACACACACACACACACACACACACACACACACACACACACACACACACACACACACACACACACACACACACACACACACACACACACACACACACAGTCATGGGCTGAATCACACACAGTGCCGTTGCAGAGGGACAGCTGTTCTTCCTGCCACTGTGGGCAGTGTGCCAGATTCAGACAGACAGACACATTCACTCTGACTAACTCTTGCACGCATGCCATGTACTCCCATATAACCTCACAATATAGTTATTTGAGCATGCACATTACCAATACCTTAGTCAAAATGTTCATAGGCTTTCTCACAGTGGTGATGGATGGACATAGTAATGTAAGATGGAGAGAAAGAGATGTATCATCCCTCTTTAAGCTGGTAGTATTCAGTAAAATAGGAAGTCAGGGTTAGATGCAGAAAACGCAGACGATGCCATAGAAAGAGCCTTTTCTAAGCCAACTTCCTCTTTCTGGCTGCATTTACTGAAATAGGAGGTAACACCAGATATAAACATGCTCAGTTCATGACATATTATACATTTACAGTACCAGTCAACATTTTGGACACACCTACTAATTCCAGGGTTTTTCTTTATTTTTACTATTTTTTACATTCTAGAATAATAGTCAAGACATCAAAACTATGAAATAACACATATGGAATCATGTAGTAACCAAAAAAAGTGTTAAAGAAATAGATTTTATATTTTATATTATTCAAAGTAGCCACCCTTTGCACACTCTTGGCATTCTCTCAACCAGCTTCATGAGGAATGCTTCTCCAACAGTATTGAAGGAGTTACCATATATGCTGAGCACTTGTTGGCTGCTTTTCCTTCACTCTGCGGTCCAACTCATCCCAAACCATCTCAATTGGGAAGAGGTTGGGTGATTGTGGAGGCCAGGTCATCTTATACAGCACATGATCACTATCCTTGGTCAAATAGCCCTTACACAGCTTGGAGGTGTGTTTTGGGTCATTGTCCTGTTGAAAAACAAATGATAGTCCCATTAAGCGCAAACCAGATGGGATGGCGTATCGCTGCAGAATGCTGTGGTAGCCATACTAGTTAAGTGTGCCTTGAATTCGAAATGAATCAGACAGTGCCACCAGCAAAGCACCCCCACATCATCACACCTCCTCCTCCATGCTTCACAGTGGGAACCACACATGCAGAGATCATCTGTTCACCTACTTTACATTTCACAAAAAAACAGCAGTTGGAAAAAAAACTCAAATGTGGACTCATCAGACCAAAGGACAGATTTCCACTGGTCTAATGTCCATTTCTTGTGTTTCTTGGCCCAAGCAAGTCTCTTCTTCTTATTGGTGTCCTTTAGCAGTGGCTTACTTGCAACAATTCGACCATGAAGTGCCTGATTCACACAGTCTCCTCTGAACAGTTGATGTTGAGATGCGTCTGTTACTTAAACTCTGTGATGCATTTATTTGGGCTGCAATCTAAGGTGCAGCTAACTCTAATGATCTTATCCTCTGCAGCAGAGGTAACTCTGGGTCTTCCTTTCCTGTGGTGGTCCTCAGGAGAGCCAATTTCATCATAGTGCTTGATGGCTTTCGTGACTGCACTTGAAGAAATTTCAAAGTTCTTGAAATTTTCCAGATTGACAGACCATGTCTTAAGGTAATGCTGGATTGTCATTTCTCTTTGCTTATTTGAGCTGTTCTTGCCATAATATGGACTTGGTCTTTTACCAAATAGGGCTATTTTCTGTATACCACCACTACCTTGTCACAACACAATTGATTGGCTCAAACACATTAAGGAAATACATTCCACAAAATAACTTTTAACAAGGCACACCTGTTAATTTAAATGCATTCCAGGTGACTTCCTCATGATGCTGGTTGAGAGAATGACAAGAGTGTGCAAAGCTGTCATCAAGGCAAAGGGTGGCTACCTTGAATAATCTAAAATAATCTCACTTTTTTGGTTACTACATGATTCCATATGTGTTATTTTATAGTTTTGATGTCTTCACTATTATTCTACAATGTAGAGAATAGTAATAATAAAGAAAACCCCTGGAATGAGAAGGTGTGTCCAAACCTTTGACTGGTACTGTATATGTTTCAATAAGCATGTTAAAACACACAGTCTGTTTTATCAATGATCAGAATAACTGAAAAATACTTTGGTTTCTTTTTCATACACGAGTGAACAGAACACACAAACATGCACTTATGTACACAAACACACCAGCCCATTCTCTTATTTATGAATTATTAACCCTTATTTTATCAAGTAAATTGACTGAGAACATGTTCTCATTTACAGAAACAACCTGGGGAATAGTTACAGGGGAGAGGAGGGGGTTGAATGAGCCAATTGGAAGCTGGAGAGGATTAGGTGACCACGATGGTATGAGGGCCTCTTATGAAACACGACAAGAGGTGCCAAATTCTGCAGGTACCATATTACGTTTGGACCTGGCGAAATGTGGAAGCTATACCATCCACTGGGGGCAATGGGAGTGCCTATTACATTCGAGTAGTCTGGGGGCTTGCTAGAGTTTTGTGGATGAGGATGATGGATGCACAATTAAAGCTTCCTACAAGGTCTTTGCAGACGCTAGATCCGGAGTGTTGCAATGTTGTTTTTCATCACTGCTCTTTGTAATACATTCTGGCATTCAACATACTTTTTTACTACCTGATAATTGAGTCACGCCGTATCAATCCCATCCGCAGCCTAGAGGGCAGTGTTGTTGCTTGGTTCCTAGATCTGATCTATAGGCTATAGATTACCACAGTATAATACTCATAAAACCTAGCGGTCAAACAGGGACTTGGTTCCAATCATTTTTCCACCATCAATTTTTCCCATATGGGATGTTAGTAAGACTTAAAATAAGCGCTGTATTTTGTGTAGGCCTACCCTAGCGTGATGTTCTGATAATCGTGTAGCCTGTATTGTACAAATGCCATGATGATCTGGACGAGACTGCCGAATCAAACGAATTCGGCTAACAAAAAATGGAATTGCTAGTTTGCTACGTGTGTCTTATTTGATCGAATAGAAGTTTTGTAGAGCTTAGGTTGTTACAAGTGCACTGATAAGTAGGACACATGACATCCTGACAACTTTGAGAAAAAACACTTTATTTCGGAGTTGTGCCTGTTGTTCACACTTGTATCTGCCCTCTCATTGGCCTTCTAGTCTGAGTAGAGGTCTCTTTAGCTAATATTCCACTTGCCACTCCTTGTCACTGCCAAAGAGTCTTTGGCACATGATATGGACTACAGGGAGTGGATCAACTAAAGAGACAGGTACCCAGGCTTACTTTCATTGTTAAAGCAGCCACTTGAGTATCTGGTAAATATAATGGATCATTTGTGGTGCATTCTTGGTGGGCGACATGTTTACTGTTGCCTTGTTTCAGTCTAGCCTAAAGGTGGGCTTGACCTGCACACACCAATCGACAGTAGTGAGAGACATCCAGTTCACTATGTCCCCCACTGGAGGACACACAGGCAGACAGCAGGCAACACACTCTGTAAGGTAAACCTCAGGAGGCTGAAGAAATTCGGCTTGTCACCAAAAGCACTCACTAACTTCTACAGATGCACAATCGAGAGCATCCTGGCGGGCTGTATCACCGCCTGGTACGGCAACTGCTCCGCCCTCAACCGTAAGGCTCTCCAGAGGGTAGTGAGGTCTGCACAACGCATCACCGGGGGCAAACTACCTGCCCTCCAGGACACCTACACCACCCGATGTTACAGGAAGGCCATAAAGATCATCAAGGACAACAACCACCCGAGCCACTGCCTGTTCACCCCGCTATCATCCAGAAGGCGAGGTCAGTACAGGTGCATCAAAGCTGGGACCGAGAGACTGAAAAACAGCTTCTATCTCAAGGCCATCAGACTGTTAAACAGCCACCACTAACATTGAGTGGCTGCTGCCAACACACTGACACTGACTCAACTCCAGCCACTTTAATAATGGGAATTGATGGGAAATGATGTAAATATATCACTAGCCACTTTAAACAATGCTACCTTATATAATGTTACTTACCCTACATTATTTATCTCATATGCATACGTATATACTGTACTCTATCATCGACTGCATCTTTATGTAATACATGTATCACTAGCCACTTTAACTATGCCACTTTGTTTACATACCCATCTCATATGTATATACTGTACTCGACACCATCTACTGTATCTTGCCTATGCCGCTCTGTACCATCACTCATTCATATATCCTTATGTACATATTCTTTATCCCCTTACACTGTGTATAAGACAGTAGTTTTGGAATTGTTAGTTAGATTACTTGTTGGTTATTACTGCATTGTCGGAACTAGAAGCACAAGCATTTCGCTACACTCGCATTAACATCTGCTAACCATGTGTATGTGACAAATATAATTTGATTTGATTTGATTTGAAATAGACTCAGCAAAATTACATTGGAAATGTGAAAGGTGCCTCACAAAATTATCCAACTTCCTTTGTGCGTCCAATGTGACGCATATTTTAAAATCATCAGGGTAGGAAGGTAGAAGGGTGGGAAGTGATACAAAAAGCATGTGTGGATGGCAGGGAGGGTCATATCTGTACACTCCCACATGCTGCAGTGACTCAGCCTGGTGACCTGCCAGAAGCCAGGGAGACAAACTGCTCTCCCCGTTGCTATCATGCTATCACATGTCAATCACCACTCCTTAAATCAACATCTGATCTCTGAGACTTGATGATGTGATACTGTACGGAGCACAAGAGTTTGGTGGCACCTTAATTGGGAAAGACAGGTTTGTGGTAATGGCTGGAGCGGAATAGGTGGAATGGTATCAACAACATGGTTTCCATGTGTTTGATGCCATTCCGTTCGCTCCATTCCAGACATTATTATGAGCCGTCCTCCCCTCAGCAGCCTCCACTGGTACTGTGTGAGCTGACCAAAGCTCTGGGAGGGGTGATGAGTTCATAAACGAACAAAAAGTCCTAAAGCTTTCCACCTTCCCCTCTGCCACTTTGACAGGGAACCTCTTTTCCGAGGCAATCTATTGAGTAAAGGAGCTATGTGACTTTGGAGACCAATAAACCAGACGGATGTCTGCTAACTATATGAAATAAAAAAAACTGAGATAAAATGCAGGACAAAATGAGAGAGTGCGCCAGAACCAATCACTTAGCATTCTCTGGACCTGGCACAGGCCCTACTCAGCGGGCAGCAGAAGAAAGGAAGGGTGAAGTGATGCGAGGGAGAGGTAGCATTAGGATTACTTTATTTCCTGAAACAAATTTTGCGCGCAATAATACACCCACTGGCTGTTTTTAGTCTTTTCAACCAGTTTTGTGTTTCTAATGACACGGTAGTCGTGCAGTGTCAGTCCAAATGTAACAGACAGAGCTGGGATCAATAACGGGCCCTGGGATTGGCTGCCGGGCATAGTGAGAATACGAGGTTAGTTGGCTAAACCTAAATCAATTATCCTTAATGGTCAATTTAGGCCCCATTGTACCGTAAGCACCAATCACTGTGATTTGGAGGACTGAGGTTGTGTAGCTGGTGGCTGGCAATACTGTGATTCAGCATAAAAATAATAGTATGCAATGAGGAAAATTGTGGGAAACCCGATGTTGCTCTCAAGTCTAGTGATCGTATTTAAGAGGGAGAGAGAATAATTTCATTACACTTCTATACTTAATAAAATATACTCCTATTAAACACAAGTACTTTGTTTTTCATCTGACATGTCTGCTTGGAATCCCTGTTAAAAGTTTCACACTTCTCTGCAGTTCTAATGAGGGTTTTAGAAATCATGCCAGAAGTACAGAAATATATACTCTTAATGGCCTTTGGTTTGATCTATCACAGTAATCTGGCCTGTTCCCCATTTCAACAGATCATTTGAATCCCACATGTGCGTAGGTAACCATGAGCCAAAAACAGAAACAGGTCAGGGGAGTCGGATATTTTCGACGGCTGGTTGCATCGTCATTGACGGCATAGCTGTTTTATAACACAGGAACCAGCTTGAATATTCAACAGTCACCCTAACATACAGTAGAATAAATCAATGAGTCCATAAGGGATCTGTAAGCCTAGACAGCCACTGAAACCTGACATAGAGAACCAGTTTATCACGTGAGAGAGCGGATATGGCCGTGGGGTGGATACCTACCCTGGTCATTGATCACATTTAACGGCTGCCTGTGGTGAGCTTTTAAGCTGATTTTAACGGCCTGAAGCAAATACATTTATACACTACATTTAATGAATGTACCCTGCTGTAGGCTACAGCAAATACAATTTATAATGATCTGCAAATACTTTTGTTGTTGCTGTTTTCCCCCTCAAAATGATTTGCTGATAAGAAGGGGCTTAAAAATGCATCAGATTTAAGCTTGATGAAGGCATGTGAGATGGAGGTCAGGAGTTAAACAGAGATTTGTGGTTGGCAGGCTGAAGGCTGCCAGGTCTCTCTCTGGTAGTCCAGTTAGCCGTGATGGGAGGGGGAGAGCAGAGCAGGGATATGATGACGACACCCATCCTCTGACGGTTAAAAGGTCAGGATGCATGTGACATCACTTCCTGCTGCACAGGACGAAGCCTAGAAGGGAGTAGGGGTCAGAGATGGCACAAAAAGAAAAGTGTCCAGGAAACATGGCTTCCCTAAAGTGGGTGTACAGTCACCATGGCCACATCCGGACAGCACACACCAGCAGCCCTGTAGTCTTGTCCTGGGCTTTGCATGTACACCAAACAGGATGGAGACCCCACTGCGCTGAGCACTCATGGCCTCCAAACCACTAAGGTCCCAGCAGAGCTGGTGAAAGATAGACAGCACTAGAAAACATGAGCCCAACACAGACATACTGTAGTACCTGTAGAGGGGAAGTCTGCTGGAGTACCAAGGCAAAGTCCCGCTATAAAGACTGGATCAACACAGGTCACACAGAGAGCAAAGATACTCAGTATAGTGACTGAGATCTGAGATCATTAGCAGCCACTCACTGCTAGCAATGTTTTATCAGCGTAGTTAGACAGTGCATCAAACACCAATGTTGAGGCTTAATGATGTAGTGAGGTAGTGCGTTCCTGGTTGGGCTTCTGAGGCAGTGAGACTGCTCTGCTTTCTGGTTTCATGAGAGGATCTGTTGACTGTGGAGTGGGACTGCTGAACGGTCACGATAAACGCACCCAATCTTCAGAAAGTCCTGGAGAACACTCTAATCCCTTGGCTGCATGTCTTTGGCAATCCCTCTTTGCTTAATCCTTTGCTAGAGGAGGAAATACATTGCAGTTTGTAGGTTATTGTGATTTACTGTAATTTGAACTGCATACAATGAAGTGGAGAATGCATATTTATCTATTAAACTCTCCGTCATATAATGGTTTCACATGAAAACATGAACCCATTTTCAAAACTAACATCCCGCCCTCTACCGTTTGTTTGAATGAAAGGCCAGCATGCAGATCTAAATAGATATTGAATTTGGTTAAAGGAAGGGACAGATGCGACAGAAATAGGTTCACATGACCTTTAGGGTGAGGAAACCTTTCACGCTATAACGTTGATACATTCAATAAAGGCACTTCCGTGTTTGACACAGAAACCACCAGACGTGCTGGTTAGTAGTCTGTGAGGGGTGGAGAAATTAACATTGCAGCTCTGCACAGAAGTGAGATGAGCGGGAACCTGTGGTCACCATGGTCCCCTGTTGCATAGTTTAAACTAGCGATCTCAAGCCCCTCTCTTGGGGTGGGCAGTTAGAAACAGAACATCACATACAAATATAAGATCTTAACCGGATCATCCTGTTGCAGGAGAACTTCCCTGCAATGTAGGAAATGTTAAACTTGTGATATATTTCAGCTTGAAAAAGTCTTCGGAAGTTCGTGATTTTCACTTTTTTCTGATTTGATTTTCCCTTAAGAAAAATGGATCAACTCCTACAAAAATGTCCATTAATTATAATCCACATAATAATTCAAATGTCCTGTTGCTGCAGGATTATTTTCTTGCTGTAGCGCACTGGCTCAAAGTAAGATCCTACATCTGTACAGCACTAGACTGGTTTCCCTTCATCAATCTGACTCATAACTTAAATATGTACAGTATGCCTCTAAGTCAATCCACAGAACATGGGAGTATAATGATTTGCCTGCAGGGCAGCCTCCTCTGCAGCCCTTTATGTGGTTGTAATGAACAAGGCAACAAAACCACTGGATTTCCAGTTTTAAGCTGGCAATCAATTTATAATGCATGAGACTGAAAAAAATGAGACTGGATTGATCAAATATTTAGCATGAGTTATCGTGTTGTTAAAAGAGACGACCTACATTTATGGGTAATTGATGTGGGCGTGTGCAGATTTTGAGATTGTTGATTGCTTGCTTACAATCTGCCATTGGTTCACTAAAAACACCAGGGAACTATCTCTATGAGGGGCACATGGGGGGGGGGGGGGGGTGCATGGCTATACAGTGGATGTACCTGCTTGAACTATAGATCACAAAAAAATACTCTTGAGTGTTCTCGATGAACACATACAGACCCCTTGGTCCTGTTTGGAACTACAGTAATGCTCACATTTCAGAAAATTCTATCCTGTTCTCAGACTGTACCAAACATTTGACTGACACAGCATGTCAGGAGACTATAGGCTGGGGGATTCATAATCCTTGGATGGAAACTAAGTGGCTGGGCTTGGTACCAGCAGGGAGATGGATGCTGCTGCTCTGTCCTTGAACAAGTCAAACCTGATTTGCTGCAGAAGAAATTGATATTATCCAGAAAATATATCAGAGTGAATTACTGTGGTTTAAGGCATCTAGTGGATAGTGCAATTCATAGATGGAGGCTTAGTTTCAGTATGCATGTCCAAAATGTTATCATGTTTCACATGTCATCATGGTCGAGGTCTAGGCCTACAATACTGTATTTATACCACCGGTTACAGGTGGATTATTCCTTTTGTGGACATACAGAGAATTGTCATCTCCAATATTCAGTCAATAAACGGAATGGCTATTTACATTCACTGTTACAGAGGCACAGAGAGAGAGAGAGAAAGAGTCGAGATCAAAAAATAAAGAACGAGAGAGACTGAGACAGACATTACTTCCTCGCTCACCAATCAGCTACACGTCTCTGCAGCATTCTGTGCTGTGTGGTGGCGCGCCGGGAAGCTGAGCTGAGCTGCATCACTGCACCTGCTCTCAAGACTGCATATCATCTGGAGACAGGAGTTGCATGATAAATAGCGAGACAGCAAGCAACTTTGAGGACCCCTAAACGTAACCCTTACCTTAACCATTTTAAATGTTAACTTCAATGGGTAGGGATGTACCAAGGATTCCAGATAGCAAAGACCGTAGAAGAATGCCTTATCTCATCTTCGTATTTAACGCCAAACGGGTTTCCGATATCGTGTGATTGACGTCAATTTGGTCCTAGACAAGGGAAAAGAGAAAGGGGATGTCAGGAACCGAAGCAATTCATTTGCAAACAACCTATTATCGCCGGTGAGTAAATATAAACATAAAATAAAATCAATGGTCTGTAATGAAAACGAATAAGGATGTTTAGATTAGGCCTAACTAGATGATGACATTAGGCATATTTTAGCAATAGGCTGGCCTTGTCACCTAGGGAACTCTCACGTGTACTGTACAAGTATCAATCAATGTGTTTGTCGCGGGGTCTGGAAAGGTCTGGCCCAACCCAAATGATGACAGAAATAATGAATGAGTTGCCAAGATCTGGTATCAATGTAGCCTAGGCAGCCGATAGTATTGGCGAGATTAGCACAATCGTATAGGAACGATGTGCATTCCCGGTAATACACTGGTGTCCCCCATCCACTATTCAGGCTGAAAAGGCATAATTTCCCGCCTTAACTAGCTATAATTACATTTACATTACATTTTAGTCATTTAGCAGACGCTCTTATGTGCCTTGCTCAAGGGCACATCGACAGATGTTTCACTGATTCGAATTGGTTCTGGGCTTTCAGTTACTGGCCCAACGGCTAGGCTTATCCCCCTCCCTTGACTGAACGCGGTGTGCAACATCCTAAATTGTCCGAAAATCCGAAAATGGTGGTGAAAAATTGTGTTTTATAAAGAGACATATATTGAGAGACACATAGTGCACATATTTTCCCCGTTTCTTTTGCGGCGGCTCGCCATTTGAAGATCTTGCCTTTGCAGCCTGAATGGAGGATGCTTTATTTACGAGCCGGTACATTTGACAGACAGAGAGAGAAGGTGAGAGACAGACAGAGAGGCATTAGAGGACAGACTGAGAGCATGAAAGGGAGAGAGACAGACAGACATACAGACAGAAATAGAGAGAGAGAGAGATCTTATTCTGTTGGCAGGCTGGCCAGCATTGTTAGGTGTATGACTATTGTATTCAGGGCGTCATGCACCGCAAGAATTTGAGGGGGCACAAAGTACAAGGATGGCTGGGGGGTGGTCCAGAGTAAATTCTGAAACAGCTTTTTCCTGCAACCTAGAGCCATAGTCATTATGCATAATTCTATGTAAAAAACAACAACAACATCTTTATTTTTCTGCATATTGAAGCATAGCTCTTGAGATGTCTAATATCCTGTTTATTATTATTATTATTTTTAACTAAACATGCTTCTCTACATGTTCTGATTGTATTCTTAAATTGTCTTAGGACAGGAAGGCCCCCTCCTCCAGCCCAGGGTTCAGATTGTCTGTGGATGTGGTGGGCCATATGACTTGCTTGGCAGCTATTTTTGGAAAGCAAAAAAATTATAATGCAAGTATTCAGAGGTGAAACGCTACTGAAAAATACAACACACGTCAGAGCTTCTGGTTTTCCTATTCACGTTTCTACACTTCATTGTTGAAAATAAATGCATGGTAATATTTTGGCCAAAGGGGCTAAAACACTGGTCTACTGTTTGCTTTGCAACCGTTGAATGAAATCTGAGGTATCAGGAAGCATAATAGCAGTGTCAAGCCAAGATGGGTGTCTGCGGTCAAAACCATACTTAAAAATGACCGTCGCTTTGTCGCTGTGTACAGGTGTCCAGTGGAAGAGACCAAAGAGAAGCAAGCAGGTGCTGAGGGGTGGGAGCTGATGGATGACAGATCAGAGAGGCCAACACACACGCAAATCCTCCCCAACCCAGAGGACAGAGAGCTGGACCAAACCACGACTGGACCACACTACGACTGGACCACACTACGACTGGACCCCACCACGACTGGACCACACCACGACTGGACCACACCACGACTGGACCCCACTACGACTGGACCCCACTACGACTGGACCCCACCACGACTGGACCCCACCACGACTGGACCCCACTACGACTGGACCCCACCACGACTGGACCCCACCACGACTGGACCCCACTACGACTGGACCACACCACGACTGAGGCACACCAGAATAGTAGTCATCTGCAAAGCCAAAGCTGGAGGACGTCCTAAAGGAACTTGGAATGGGTGTACGTTTTCCAGACCTAAAACATATTATTGTATCTGATACAGTCATCTAATAGTCCTTTGCATTTTGTTATTGAATGTGGATGAAGACCACGTGTAGTCCTCTTACTCATCAGGCTTGACACAGTGAGGAGAGATAGTTGGAGTCGGAGTCTGAGGCACCATGCAGTCTGACGACCTCTTTCTACGCAAGTTTTGCCGGCAGAGGCCACGACCCCCTCTGACAACGGTCAACTTTGACTCTAAGCGGGAGGGTGGGGTAAGGGCGCGGGTGGTGGCAGGGGAGTGGCCCCCGAGGAGGGATGGAACAGATGGGGAGAGTCTTACTACTCCGAGCTGTGTGGGTCTGAACCTGAGGTCAGTGGGCCGAGGACACATCATGCAGAGAAGCAACAGTGACGTGACGCTGGGAGACCTGGACTCCTCTGGTAAGGCGGGAGGGAAGGCAACACGGGCGGTGGGGGAGAAGGCAGGTGCCGGGGCCCAGGAGGACTCAGGGGTGGTGCTGCACAGGGAGTATGGAAGCCTCTCCTCACTGGAGAGACAGATAGGTCTGTCAGGAATACAGGACCCGAGTGCAGAGGACCAAGGCGTTCTGAGCCCCAACGCCCTCCGCTTCAAAGACCCCTTTCTGCTGCTGGGCCTGCAGGGAACCCCCCCAGAGCCTGACGGCTTCTTCAGGGCTCTGTCCACCCCCGCAGGAGACACCCCAAAACCAGCCAAGCCCCCAAAGCCTGAGGGGCTGAGCAAGAAGGCCAAGCCCTCTTCTCCACAGGTCCCCCAACCAGGTCCTTATGACAACCTGGGTGGAGGAGCCTGGGTCAGGAATGTTGCCCACTATGATGTCCAGAGCATTTTGTTTGACCTCACAGAGGCGGCCAGCAACCGAGACAGCATCGGCCGCAAAAAGAACATCACCTCAGGGGCATCGGCTGCCTCAACGATGCGTCCCCTCACCCAATCCACGCCCTCGCAGAGCGGGGGCGGTGTTGGGGGGGCTGTGGAGGACCCCTCCCTGGACGAAGGAGATGGCATCGACAACGAGCTGCTGCTCAGCTGCCCCCACTTCCGCAATGAGATGGGGGGTGAGGAGCGGGCGGGCCTGGGGAATACGCATGGCAGAGGGGGTCTGTGGCTAAGCCTGAGGAACCCCAACGATGCTGTCTCAGTACTGGAGGAACCCAGAGAGAGCCACATCCAACAGCAGGGCAAGAGCAACTATTTCATAGAACACGCAGACCTGGGAGCCCACTACTACCGCAAATACTTCTACATGAAAGGTGAGTGCTGTGTAGGTGTGTGTGAGAGAGGTTGTTTGCTTTTCTTGAATTAATAGTGTTAGTCAACAACAGTGTTATAAGGAAACCTGTTATAGATGTGTAAAAACACTCTTTTCACTCCTCAGATCATCAGAACTTCTTTGGCATGGATGACCGCCTTGGTCCAGTGGCCATCAGCTTCCGTAGAGAGGAGAAGGAGGGGTCCAGTGGAGCTCAGTATAACTACAGGATCATCTTCAGAACCACTGAGGTCAGTCTACACCGCAGACTCGTGGTCAAAAAGAGTAGACAGTATTGACAGACTTACTGGTCCTTTTATGAAAACATACTGGCATTCACTCATACACAAACCCAGACTGACACATTATGGCATTACGAAGTCACTCATCCATTTCAGTCACTCACACTCCTCCTGCCTTTCTCTTCCTCCCAGCTGAAGACTCTGCGAGGCTCCATCCTGGAGGAGTCCGTGCCCTCAGCGGCCCGCCACACCACCCCCCGAGGCCTGTCTCCCAAGAGGCTCCTGGAGTTCATCATCCCAGAGCTCAACCTCCACTGCCTGCGCCTGGCCTCCACCTCACCCAAGGTCCGAGACACCCTGCTCAAGCTGGACGAACAAGGGGTGAGTAGGTCCCACCCATGGTGCTGCTGCTTACACTGCCACAGCCATACTGCCAGTGGCATAGAAATGGAATATATAGATAGATTATTAGAATTAATAGAAATGGGCCTCCCGGGTGGCTCAGCGGTCTAAGGCACTGCATCGCTAGAGGCGTTACAACAGACCTGGGTTCATTTCCGGGGCTGTGCCATAACCGTCCATGGCTGGGAATCCCATAGGATGGCGCACAATTGGCCCAGTATCGTCCGGGTTAGGAGAGGGTTTGGCCGGTGAGGCTTTACTTGGCTCATCGCACTCTAGCGACTCTTATGGTGGGCTGGGTCCCTGCAGACTGACTCCGGTTGCCAATTGAACGGTGTTTCCTCCGACGAATTGGTGCGGCTGGCTTCCGGGTTAAGCTGGAGGGTGTTAAGGAGTGTGGTTATGCTGGCATGTTTCGTGAGGATGTGACTCCACCTTCGCCTCTCCCGAGCCAGATGGGGAGTTGCATCAATGAGATAAGATTTTTAAAAATTGGGAAAGGTAGTCAGTTGTACAACTGAATGCATTCAACTGAAATTTGTCCTCTGCATTTAACCCAACCCCTCTGAAACAGAGCGGTGCAGAGGGTTGACTGCAGGTAGCCTAGTGGTTAGAGCCAGGTAGCCTAGTGGTTAGAGCCAGGTAGCCTAGTGGTTAGAGCCAGGTAGCCTAGTGGTTAGAGCCAGGTAGCCTAGTGGTTAGAGCCAGGTAGCCTAGTGGTTAGAGCCAGGTAGCCTAGTGGTTAGAGCCAGGTAGCCTAGTGGTTAGAGCCAGGTAGCCTAGTGGTTAGCGTGTTGGGCCAGTAACCAAAAGGTAGCTGGATCAAATCTGTTGTTCTGCCCCTGAGCAAGGCAGTTAACCTGCTGTTCCCGAGGCGCCGAAGAGGTGGATGTGTATTAAGGCAGCCCCCCTCACCTCTCTGATTCAGAGGGGTTTGGTTGAATGCATTCAGTTGTACAACCTACTAGGTATTCTCTTCTTTCCTTTCCATAATCGACATCCATGTCTTTGGTGCCCAGGGAACACTGGGTTAAATGCCTTGCTCAGGGGCAGAACGACAGATCCTTACCTTGTCAGCTCGGGGAGTCGATCCAGCAACCTTTTGGTTACTGGCCCAACGCTCCAACCACTAGGCTATTGGGGAAAAAAGTGGGGAAAAATAATAATAAATTGTACATATATATATATTTAATAGAAATGGATAAGGACATTGCAATTTCAATTCATGGTCTATTATTTGTCATTCAGAGATTCATCCTAAACATACTGGATGAAATGTTCATGGTTAGTAACGCTAACTGTGCTGGGTTGACCACTCAGTGTTCTGTCACTCTGCATGGCCTGGCCCAAAAAAGGTCAGATCCATCAGGATCAATGGAGGCTGCTGAGGGGAGGACAGCTCATAATAATGGCTAGAATGGAGTCAACCACATGGTTTCCATGTGTTTGATGCCATTCCATTTACTGCATCCCAGACATTATTATGAGCTGTCCTCCCTCAGCAGCCTCCACTGCTCAGGATACTCTGTTAGATGTAAACCTCCTACGGTTTGATGAACAGGTAAGATTTAATTACAAATTATCTCTTCCCCCCCCCTCTCCCTCTCTCCCTCTCTCCCTCTCCCCCTCCCTCTCCTTCTCCTTCTCCCTCTCCTTCTCCCCCTCTCTCCCTCTCTCCCTCTCCTTCTCTCCCCCTCCCTCTCCTTCTCCCTCTCCCCCTCTCCTTCTCCTTCTCCCTCTCCCCCTCTCCCTCTCCCCCTCTCCTTCTCCCTCTCTCCCTCTCTCCCTCTCTCCCTCTCTCCCTCTCTCCCTCTCCCTCTCTCCCCCTCCCTCTCTCCCTCTCCCCCTCCCTCCCTCTCCTTCTCCCCTCCCCCCTCCTTCTCCCTCTCTCCCTCTCTCCCTCTCCTTCTCCCTCTCTCCCTCTCCCTCTCTCCCTCTCCCTCCTTCTCCCTCTCTCCCTCTCCCTCCTTCTCCCTCTCTCCCCCTCTCCCTCTCCCCCTCTCCCTCCCTCTCCCCAGCTGAACTTCCAGAGGAAGGTGGGGGTGATGTACTGCCGTGCAGGCCAGAGCTCTGAGGAGGACATGTATAACAACGAGAGCTCGGGGCCGGCCTTCGAGGAGTTCCTGGATCTGCTGGGGGAGCGGGTGAATCTGAAAGGCTGGGAGAAGTACCGAGCTCAGTTGGACACCAAGAGTGAGCATTGCACATACAGATCTGCTCTCTTAATTTGATCACTGGTGTTGAAGGGAATTTTCCTGCGCAAAATATTTTTCCATTAATTATAATCCACATAATAATTCACATTTCCTGTTTCTGCAGGATTAATTTTCCTGCTGTGAGAAACTGGACAAATTAAGATAGAACACTTGTACAGTCATTATCACACTATCAAGACATTATCTATAGGCTGGATATAGCTCACCCTGTCTGGAGACACACACTATCTAGGGGGCATTATTTGCCAGGGAACGCATAAGATTAACACTATCTAATACTGTGTAATCGTAGCAGTATTGGGGGAGGTCGTATAGTCTCTGTGTTTGTCCTCCATCTTAATACTGTCCATCACTGTGTAATCTCAGCACCCTAGAGTCAGACCACAGTGTACTGAGAGTTTGGTCTGTATTTAACTGTCTGGAGACTGTCTCTCACTCTGTTGACTACTAGGCTGAGAGCGACGTGTGTAAACCTTTCTCTGTGTGTGTGTGTGTGTGTACAGCGGACTCAACAGGGACCCAGTCCCTCTACACACACTACCAGGACTATGAGGTGATGTTCCATGTGTCCACCATGCTGCCCTACACGGCCAACAACACACAACAGGTAACAATACACACTGCTTTACAGGACACCAAGGAAACCAAGTCAACTAAGGGGCTCGCGAGTGGCGCAGTGGTCTAAGGCACTGCATGTCAGTGCTATAGGTGTCACTACAGACCCTGGTTCGATTCCAGGCTGTCTCACAA